>NW_010308897.1:59633-62089 GCF_000700745.2 Antrostomus carolinensis
GTGTCTTGCTTATGGTACCAGGGTTATATGATCTCTTCTTGATTTGAGCAAATATAGTGCAAGATTTCACTTATTTTCATATAAAGTTTTAGACTTTGCTTAGCCTGGCTGTTTTATATTTACTATCCATTAGACAATGTACAGAACTGGGCTGAGAATGAACTGAGAATCCAGGATCCCCTTCATATCACAGAGTCACAGAGTCATGTCCCAGCTGGCTCCATGTGCCTCAGATCCTGTGCTAGACAGAGTGCTCTCAGCCAGTGACCCTCTACTCCTATGTTCAAGGACTATGCTGGGAATGATGTGTACTGAAAAGAAAATTTCAGTGTTGGAATATCTGGATTTCAGGTGCCTTGTCTTAAATTATACAAATTACAGTGGTACATGGAGATAGTTTAGTGCCCCAGAGGATGACCTAGATTGTCTGTCTACTGGGCTATCTATCTACTGGGCTATCTAGAGTTTGGGACATAAACTTAGGGACTTTCACATGTAAAAAAAGGCTGCAGGAACATTTCTAGGTACACGTTAAATCAATGTTAATGAGTTTAAAGACTAGGATTCTTTTGTTTCCAAATAAATTATAATGAGATTTGAGTTCATCTCATTGATGACTTATTAAAATAAGATCCTTTTCTTTGTTTACTCTGCCTGTTTTTGTGCACTTAATCTACCCCTAGTGCAGACATATACTATCTAATTACAAACTGTCCTCAGGGATGGGGAGTTTGTTGTAAGACCACAAATTCAGTTCACATGATATTTATGAACTCATAAGATAATAAATTCCTGAAAATGGTATCTACAGATCAGAAAACAAAAACCAAAAAAACAAGTGAGGGAGCTCAGAGACAAGACTTCAAGACCATTCAAAAAGCAGTTCTAACTAACAATCAAAAAATCTTTGTCTAAGGGCCAGGAGAGAGCTTCTCTATACTTGAAGCACTCTGGATGTGGCAGCAAGGACATTTTCCCTACTACTTTATGAACAAATTTACCATTCCCAGATGTTTCCCACAGTGAATGATCTATGGGGTCATGTAAAGCTAAGAAGCCATAATTGCTCTTTTAAGCCTGAAACTAAGGCAGATTAACTTGATAGGATGGGCATTAAGGTCAAACGAGAACTGTAAGTTACTTGTATCTATCTTGTGAATCCATCCACAGAGATTTTCAGAGAATCCCAGAGAGATTTTGGCAGCTAATATGCAATCATCCAAGTCTTACCATTTAGGGAGAAAGAAGGACTGGGTCAGTTTGTTTGGCATTTTAATTTTCCTTGGAGTGGAAAAACAAATAAAAAAATCAAAGAAACAGCACATGGTTTTATACAGAATAATTGAAAACATCTGTAAATAATTCTGCTTTACTAGTCCTTCCAAGGGCATGTATCTAGTTAATTTAGGATGGCAGCCTCAATTAAACAATCCCTGGTAGCATGTTGTGGCTAATTGCTTACTGTTTACCAGAGACATTTTTTTTTTTCCTTTGAAAAAGGATCCTTCCTTTCTCCAAAGCGTGCCTGTTTTAGATTGAAGCTAGTGCTTTGAATCTGATTATTTAAATTTAAGATGCCCTAAGCAATAAAAAAAAATAAAGTAAAATAAATTAATTTACACTCCTTGCCATCTGTTTAGCAGGTGACAGAGAACATATGCTATTTTCTTAGTTTATTGGAGAATTATAGTGTGTTAGTGATTTAAAGTGTGCTATAACAAAGTTAACAATCGTTATCATACGGTCTGTATGCAGGAAAGGAAAAAGAAATCTATCTACCTGTAGTGTTCACAATAGACTTTGGGTTCAGTGTGCTATATTACTTTAGGAAAAAATCCTTTTTTTCCCACTTGCTCTCTGCTCCTATGAAACAGCCACTTTATATTTCATTCCTAATGTGTTTAGTTCAACAACAGCAAATGTCTTATATCCATTTTTACTTTGTTTCAAAAAAAATTAAAGATTAATGGAAAAAAAGGTTTTAAGAAAAAATATTGTCATCTGAGAAACAAGAAATTGTACACTTGCTTTATTTTTACGCATTCTCGGTATATCAAGGTATTTTGGAGAACAGTAATGGAATCCACTAAGTTTACAGACTATCCTATAGCCTATTGCGTTTAGTGGAAGCACTTTAGACCTTTCATGCTAATCATTAAGTCTGAATCTCAAGTTTAAAATACTAAATTTTTCTTTCAATACTCCCAAGAGCTACCCCAAATCTAAAGGAAAACCTCACTTTTTAACCTAGCCAGCCCACTGACGACACTGAAAACAGGAGGAATTACTTCCATTTGGGCACTCTTGAAAGTTTAACTGCTTCACTGAAATGCCTTAAATGAAGCTTAAAGAAAACTTGCAAGAAAATCTAAGAAGCATTAATTTTCATATGTTAGGGGACATCAGTAAGGAGTAGTTGCATCTCACAACCCTTCTTGCTACCATGAACACATTCC
>NW_010308897.1:62137-87128 GCF_000700745.2 Antrostomus carolinensis
TCCTGCTGTCTGCACTGTCAGTCTCCTTCAGGCTACTCAGTGTCCAGACCATATCTATGTTCAACCCTCATGGCCAGCATTTCTTGAAAACCTGGTTTTGGCTGCTTTCCACAGCCCTGCTTGGGTATAGTCAGTTCCTGAATTGAGCTTAGCTACTCTGAGCACAACAAAGTTTTAGAAATTTCTGATGCGAGAAGAATGGAAGCCGTGCCTGCTAGGTGTGTATACAGACAGCTGCTTTTCTGGTTCACAGCCCAAGGTCAAAATCCCTGCAAATCCCAGCAAACAAAAAGTTCTGTTTACAGGGTTGTCAGTCCTTCTTATTTTAAATTTCATTATATTTAAAAAAAAATCAAAATTAATCAGAGTTTGAAACAAATTTCCAATGTTTCATTCTGAAAATAGCTGAACTCAAGAAGTGGAATTGTGGGACATTTTCCCCGTTTTCACACAGATATTTTTCAAACAATTACAGATTCTTTCTTTCAACTTGAAGAAATTCTGCTAATCCTTCACATATACAGAGAATATAAATGGCCTGAAAGATCCCACCAACGCAGTTTTAAATGATGCTGTCCATCATAATGAAGAAATTAATCAGTGTCAGACTGGTCACCACTGGATTGCCTCTGGGGCCAGCAAATTGGCGTTAGTGCTTGTGACTAGTCCATGTTCTGAAGATGCCAGAAAACTGGAAAGCTAGGAGTGCTACTGTGGTATGGGATTACATGAGAGCAAGTATCACTAGGGGCATAGCTATTTCCAGAGGCAGCAATCACTGCTCCTATTCTTCCAAAAGAATCATCGAGGTGAATTTTCCAGGGGTTTCCCCCAGCTCCACTTTGGCAGCCTATTTCATCAGTGGGACATGAACCACTGTCATTGGGCAGCAAAAATTATTTTTCTTACACTGCTGAAAACTCTGTAACACTGCACAGAAAACCCTGTTCTTTTGTTATTTACCTTCTTCATAATAGAAGGGTTGTGAGGGTTAAATCAGATGAGTATTTAGACACATATCTTAACTAGGACTTAGGTAGAAACAAAGTGTCTAATACTCCACACTATTACCTGAAAACCCCTAAGCTCTGATAGGGCTGTATGGTGGATCATTCTCTTCAAAATAGGAAACCTGGGACAGTTTCCTTCTGAGCACAAAGGAGGTGAAATCCTCCATTGATTGTACTTAAGGAGGCAAGCGAAGCTGCGAATATGGTGTTGTGTGTTGTGTGTATTTAAGGGGCCACTGCAAGTGTGGTGGCTGGTTTTGAATGCTAAGGTATCACCCAGTGCATTACAGAAACTCTCTTTGCAGATGGTAGAGGGGCCCACACCATGTGGACACACAAATAGCAAGTAAATGTCTCTACAAGTTGCTACAGATTCAGGCTCCCTCTTGTACAGAAAGAAACACATTTCCAGCACAGGAAGATCCAAGACCTGGATCAGATGAGTTATAGGACAACACATAGAGCTCCACTGGATCCTACTGTTACTGTCAAGTCACTAGAAGGTATCAGTCCACACATGGCTATTCCGGTAACTTTAGGCAGCCCAAACCCCTGCCAAAGACAGTCACTGCCTTCTCCAAGGTTGCCAAGCATTCTTCAAATGCTCCAAGTCCTGTTAACTCTTGGGCAAGATGCATTAATATTTTTTTCCCTATCTGTAACCTGACTAGTGTGATGGAAGGCAATTCAGAATGAAATACAGTGTTTAAGAAAGCCACACAAAACCAGAAGGGAGATGTCAACAGAGAACACTGAGATGTGCTTACAAAAGCATTTCTCACTACCTGATTGTGACCATGGAAACACATTGATGCAAAGCCCTGTGATGTTGCAGCCCGCTCTTTCAAGCCACTCTTATGTCATCTACTTCTAGGAGAATCTGAAAGAGTCTTCAGTTTATTTAAAACTCAAGGCCCCTGTCTAATCAATGTTAGCAATGTCACAGAAACTGAACCAACATTGCCATTTTTCTGAACAGAACCAAAGTTTCAAAGACCTCATACCCTTTCTAATGAAATCTAAGTAATAAAATACAACATACTCTGTACCAAAGTGTGGCACCACTATGTTAATTTAATAGATCAGCACCTTTTTTTGCCACCATTAATCATAAATTCTTGCCAAAGAATCAAGATGCACTTTGTCATACATTACAGGCTTTGAAATTAGCATTCAGGTAGGGTGGTTTAGAGGTAGAGAGTGAGCATATTCTGACAGAGACATATTCTAAAAATACTTCAATCTTCTATTTCCCCTGTAAGGAATTTGAGATGGTATAGGACAACATCCATCACATTCCTGCATGGCATCCTTATCTCTAAATTGGAAACATGGGGGTTTGATGGATGGAACACTTGGTGGATAAGGAACTGGCTGGATGGTCGCTCTCAAAGAGTTGTGGTCAACAGCTCAAAGTCCAAGTGGAAACTGGTGATGAGTGGTGTCCCTCAAGGTTCAGTATTGGGACTGGTGCTCTTAAACATCTTTGTCAGAGACATGGACAGTGAGATTGAGTGCACCCTCAGCAAATTTGCTGACAATACCAAGCTGAGTGGTGTGGCTGACACACTGGAGGGATGGGATGCCATCCAGAGGGACCTTGACAGGCTTGAGAGGTGGGCCTGTGCTAACCTCATGAAGTTCAACAAGGCCAAATGCAAGGTCCTGCACTTGGGTCGGGGCAATCCCAAACATAAATACAGGCTGGGTGATGAGTGGTTTGAGGCCAGCTCCAAAGAGGAGGACTTGAGAGTGATGGTAGATGAGAAGCTTAACATGAACTGGCAATGTGCGCTCACAGCCCAGAAAGCCAACCGTATCCTGGGCTGCATCAAGAGAAGTGTGGCCAGCAGGTTGAGGGAGGTGATTCTATCCCTCTACTCCACTCTCCTAAGGCCCCACCCGGAGTACTGCATCCAGTTCTGGAGTCCCCAAAGGGAGAAAGATATAGACCAGTCAGAACGAGTCCAGAAGAGGGCCACGAGGATGATCTGAGGGTTGGAGCACCTCTCCTATGAGGACAGGCAGAGAGAGTTGGGGCTGTTCAGCCTGAAAAAGAGAAGGCTTTGGGGAGATCTTATAGTGGCCTTTCAATACCTGAAGGGGCCTACAAGGAAGCTGAGGAGGGACTTTTCATAAGGGCAGTTAATGACAGAACAAGGGGAAATGTCTTTAAGCTGAAAGAGGGTAGGTTTAGATTAGATATTAGGAAGAAATTCTTTCCTGTGAGGGTGGTCAGACACTGGAACAGGTTGCCCAAGGAAGCTGTGGATGCCCCCTCCCTGGAAGTGTTTGAGGCCAGGTTGGATAAGGCTTTGAGCAATCTCATCTAGTGGAAGGTGTCCCTGCTGATGGCAGGGGGATTGGAACTAGATGATCTTTAAGGTCCCTTCCAATCCAAACCATTCTATGATTCTATAATTGTATGATCACAATGAAAAGAATCCGTAAGAAATTTTGACTTTATTAGCTCACCAGTTGTGCTTGCTGTAAATCGACCTCAGGTACTGTTTCAGTGGCTTTACGACTCATGCCTTCCCTTTTCCAAGGAGAGAGGTATGATTTTCTTCCAAAGAATAGAAACACACTTGAGAGATACAATAGAGGAAAAGGGAAGCAAATGCCGAGCAATATCTGAACTATAAACATTTGTGCCAAAACAAAATAATTGACATATGTGATAAATTAAGAGACCAGCAATCTTTTACTTTACTTACAATTAAGAAAAAAAAAAATTCCTATAGACATTTCTTGGACTCCAACCTTCCCATTTCCTGATGCATTTGTTCTCTTTCAAAACTGAATGATCACACAAGTCACCCTGGCTTGCTGCCTTGCCTCAGGTGCCCAGGTTTCTGGTGACTTTTCTCCCTATTTAATTTACACTGCTGCCAAATTGCAAGATAGTCGTGGAGCCAGGGGTCCACAAGTTTGCTGAAGCAGCCATTCCAGAGCTTTCAGCAATAGGAATGAACCAAACTCCTGGACCTGCTAGCATTTAGAAACCCTACAAAAAGGGTGATGCCTTTTCCATCATAAACATTGCTTACTTCTGTGTCAAGTCTGCTGTAGAGACATCAATAGTTTATCAATATTTCTATTTTTTTTTCTTATTATTTTTTTCCAAAGTCTGGAGGAGTCTATCTATTCCTATTGACTTTTGAGGGAGGCCTGAGGACGTTAATTGGTTAAATTTAATTTTTGTAGTTGATGACACATTAGATCGTTCTAGCAAGACCCTACTGGTTGGGAGGAGAAGCAAGAGTTTCTCCACTGTATTATTTAAAAAGCTATAAAGCTGCCTTCCATTTTTACCAAGAGAATATACCGAAAACATTCTATGCTATTTCACTCTCAATCTCATTGTGTTCCCTGTGAAGGATTCATATCTCACAATGACTGTTGTCAGCCTGAATAAGCTTTGGAATGAAAAGAAAATATAACAGAATGGAAGTGTAGAGAAACCAGGAAAATTACATGGAAAAATGAAAAACAAAACTAGAAAATGTTAGAGCAGAGCTGAAAAAGTCTTATACTGTCAACGCCAACATCTTTAGGGTCGAACAATGACATTATTTCTCTCTACTCAGTGTTTCCTAGGCCTCACCTAGAATAGTGTGTCTACTTTTTGTCCCTCCAGTTCAAGAGACAGATTAAAAAAAATGTAGACAGCCCAGCAGAGGGACACCAAGATGATTAAGGAGCATATGAAGAAAAATTAAACAAATTGGGATTGCTCAGACTAGAGAAGAGAGGGCTTGGCATGGACATAGTCACAGTCTTCCAAAATCTGAAAGGTAGTCACAGAGAAGACGGAGGTACTTTCACCACACAGATGCATGGTGACAGGAAAGGGGATAACAGGAGCAAGTTGTTTCAGGGGAAATTCCATCTGGTGTTAAGAAAATATTCTTCACCAAGAGAAAAAACAAACATTGAAACAGGTTACCATGAGAAAGGATGAAAATGGTCAAGATCTGGCTTAGCAGGTACCCTGGATAACCTAGTCTAAGGCTCTGTTTTCAACAAAAGCTTGGATTGGAAGCTTTCCAGGGGTCCCTTGCAGCTTAGATTTCTCTCTCCTTTGTTGTTGTTGTTGGTTGGGTTTTTTTTTTTTTAATAAAACTTTTCCATACATTAGAAAATAGAGTAAAATAGAAAAGAACCCTGCTCCTTGATTTCCAGGAAAACAAGACCTGTGTTTATTAGCAGTAAAGGATTTTTAGGTTGTGTTGGTTTTCCAAACATTCTCCTAAACAGCATCTCCAGGTTTTCTCTAGCACTAGTCTTCAAATCTGTTCTACTTCTTTACTATCTCTGCATCTCCTTTCTCTGCTTTCACATGTTATCAGCTACAGTGCTGATGCATCTTTAGACGTCTGCTAGCCAGACAAAGCTACAGCTTTGACTAGGCTGTGGGAAATCAGAAAATCCCTAACAAATTACCTTAAGGCATGTACAGATCAGCTCTATGACATGTGCATGGCAGAACTGCTCTGCATACACAATGCAGCCCACTGTAGTGCCAAGATACCAGAGCTCTGGTTAACCTAATAAGAGTGCTGGAAGCAATGCCTACACATGGCTTCTCAGCTCAGCAAATGAGTCTAGACAAAGGCCTGTTTTATACCAGTTAAATGTCTGGTACCTGAGCTTAGGTCACTCAAAGTGTAGCCTGTGTGGAGTGGGAAGTAAAAACAGACTCAGACACTGTAGAAGTATTACTTTGTCTTGACTAAGATTTTACAGCGGATGCAAGCAAGGGTTGGAGCCCAGCACCACTGGTCCTCACTCCTGTGATCTTTAGGACAAATGTAGTTTCTATCTGTCATATAAAAAATATACCTATGTATATTGATCAGTGGTCCTATCTACTAGAACCACTGATTTGTTTTAAATTAAAAAATATTCATCCTTCTACCACTGGTATAAACCCTTATGCCAAAATATAATTGCTGCTTCTGAGACAGAAGGTAGAAACTGAAATCCACCTACTAAAAACCACACATACAAAAACTACTTAACCTACTATGTGTCTACCTACTACAAATATAACTGCCAATTTGAAACTGAGACAATTTGTTAAAGATGTGTTTAATTTGGCAAGTCCTAGTTTCATGTTCATTGAAGACATGACAGGTGTACTCTATTTTATACGTTATGAGAAGTTTGGGGCTGCACAACTTGTACCAAAAATAAATAATTAAATATTTAATGTTTCCTGCCTGTGATGTAGTGCTTTGCTTTGAATGTGTCACGTTTAGACAGAGGTGAGAAATATTTCTGAGCCATCAGTAAATACTCTATAGCTGGTTTTGATGTGATATCATACACCTTCAAAGACAAGTTTTTGCCAGAGTGCTCACTCTATTTGCTGGTTTATCACTTTGGTGCAACTGAGACGGAATCATTAGACAAATATTATTAGCACTCCTGGTACTTTGCCTGTTTCTTTTGATAAGTTCTTGGGGAGGAAAGAAAGTGGTCTGACATTCAGGCAACAGCAGAAATATGAGAGTTTTCTAACATTGATCAGGTATTCATATAAAACCTAGCAGAGTAAGAAAGGAGTTGTCTGTTTTGTGAAAAAGAAGGGGCAAACCCCAGGGGAAGTTATCACTAGGGTCCTAGCAACCCTGGTTACAGAGATAGATGTGCATAGCCCATGCTTGAATCTGCCCTGTGAAGTTTTCGTGTGATTGTTAACAAAGCAAAAAAAAAAAAGCTATTAAAATCGTCAAAACACACGTAAAAGGGAGGAGAGTTTATTTCTATGAAGTGCCAGCAATCAGTAGAAGATAGAAATTAGAACATTAAACATTTTAATAGCAAGTTTTCAAATATATTTCAAAATTCAGTTTAAAGTACACATCAAATTGGCAGTATTACAGCAAGGTTTTCTGCAATCAGGACTTTTGGTAAGGAGAACAGAAGGAAATGTAAGAAACTCATGCCTGAATGATGAAAATTAGTAAGGATATAATCACACAACAGTGCCTATATCTTCATTAGCAAGTGATTTGGCATGAGAGAAGTGGATTATTACATAGAAACAGTCGGCATTGAGGCCCTTACACCTTCACGTTATGGGGCTCAGGGGAATTAACTGGGACTGGATTTTGTCTTGTCTCCTGGATTTTCCACTTGAAGATGAGGAAAAATTTATTTACTTATGAGGATGCCAGAGCCCTGGAACAGGCTGCCCAGAGAGGTTGTGGAGTCTCCTTCTCTGGAGATGTTCAAAACCTGCCTGGATGTGTTCCTGTGCAACCTGCTCTAGATGCACCTGCCTTGGCAGGAGGGTTGGACTAGATGATCTCCAGAGGTTCCTTCCAATCTCCACCATTCTGTGGTATGTCCCCAGAATATGTGATACAAAGCTGCCAAAAGAAGTAATTTTTGGCTGGAACCCTTTTGACTGATTTAGGACTTGCAGCACATGGAAGGGCATGTATTTAACTTTCCCCACAAGGAATCTAGATAAGGTACACCAGAAATGCTCTGGGGCCAAATCAGTGTGAAGTAAGTGCAGACCTTCCGGGAAATCACTTCAACACTGTGCTAGTATCCCAAACTGAAGTGCTAGTACAGACATAGTGAGATGTACTGATAAGAGCCCAGCCTTGCCTCAGTGCAGCTTGCTAAACTTTGGGTGCAGCAATGTCAGGGGCTATTAACAAACCTAAAGAAACTGCCCTGTGTTCGCCTCTCCCGTGAAGACAGAGAGGAAAGAGATTCCTGTACCCAACTAAGAGCTTCACAGCCATCTTCTCTTGGCCTCACGCATAGTCACCATTTCTGTGACTATTTGGCAATGAGGTGAGATTGCACAAGCAAGACAGTAGGTAGGTGAGAGAAGAGAGAAGTCAAGAAGAGAGTGGCTCTCCAAGCATTGTTCCCAGGGATTGAGGAAGTCCTGCTGATAAGTCTGCCTGTGCTGATTTTACAGGTCACTTTCCCACCCTGGGATTCCTCCTGGTGACTGCAGGACCTGAGGGGACTCTGTTCCCGTCATCAGGAAGGAAGGGAATAAAGACTACTGAAGATACTGGAGATACCTCGAGTTCCCCAGGATTTCCATCAGATCCGTGTGCTTCCTCTGCTGCTATTTCAGCCTGAAAAGGGCCCTTTGCTCCTGCCACTGCCATGAGGAAGTGCTTCTAGATACTGTTTCACCTTCTGGGTCTTCAAAGCCACAGGCGTCTGAGAGACAACAGCTGAGGGGAAGCAAGGAAAGAAGTCGCTCTACTAATGCCCTCTCAGGAACATTTCAGATCGGTGAATTCTGGTTGTGGAAAATGACTTTCCAAGGCAACAAGATTTGCCTGTCTCTCTCAGAAGGATAACATTTTGTCTCAAAAAAATAACTGCTGTGAGCTCTTAAAAAAAATTAGAAAAATGTTCTGAAAGAGAGATATAGACAATGTATCCGAGGAGAAAGATGCAAACTGTCAGTAATCTTTTCTTTTGGTGAAGGTGCATCTGACTTCTGGAGGGAGACTTTTTTTTCAGTTTGCAGCAAGCTATATCTCTGCCCAAAAGAACTATGTGAGCAAGAATTCTTGCTTTGTGAGGAAATACTGTGATTTTTAAAAAAAGAGTAAAAAAAAATCATTTCAGGTTAGTTGAAACATTTCTCTTACTATATGTATTTGCTGCTATTACTGTAACTATTATTCTTTTTCTTAATCACCATACAAAATCCAATACTTTCTAAAATTCCACTGTGCTAAAGGGCAGAAAAAAATATGGTCAGAAAGACAGAGACAGAAACAGGGGAGTACAAGGAAACAGTGAGGTGATACATCTTTGCGTGACAGACAGTGGGGCCAGTGACCTGGTACCATGGCTTTACAAGCAGTTTAAGCCAGCAGAAACCAGTAGCCCTGCCAAAAGAGGCAGTCCTGCCCTGTCTTTTTCTCTGGCTGATTTTTCTGGTTGATTATTCTGACTTCTGCATCCTCTGTGCCCTTTCCCTTTGCCAGCTATTTTAGCCTGGCACAAGCATTGATGCAGAAAACAGCTAACCAAGCAAAATATAGGTTTTTTTACCCATGTTAAGTTCCCAACTCTTCACTGTGCTGTCACACCACTGTTTATGCTGGCACATGTCCGGAGACCAGAAAGAGGCAAAAAGGAGTGATCGGTACGGGTGGGAGGGAAGTGGCTTTTTTAGTGATGGTGTTTTCCATTGCAGGCTCAAGCTGATGGTGAAATGAATGGCCCAGTAAGTGTTGTAACATTTTTTATGAGCAGAAAAGGGAAGTTCGAGGGTGGATAATGAATTTTCCTGTAGGATGGTTTAAAGGAGCTCCGCCCTGTGGAACACAGTGGACAGAGGGAAAAATCATGAGTATTTATTAAAAAATGTAGAAAGTTGATGATATTCCCTGGTATCGTGGTCTGACTAAAGGCAGAAGTCTTTTTTAAAATTAATGAGACATATTGGCCATGCAGGGCCAAAACAATTAAACAAAATGTGTTTAGGTGATAAAGAGACAGGAATAAATGGAGGGATGGACCAAGAGGTGTGATACAGTTGAAAGAACATCTTTGGAAACAAACCTTCACTATGCTTAAAATGGAATGCTGAATCTCACCTTCCCTCAGAGCTGAAAGTGCTCTTCTTTTTTTCAGTACAGAGGAGAGCCAGGCTAAAATAATCTGCAGACATCCTATGATGTAGTGATGCCAGTACACTCTGTGGCTACTGTCAATAGTTGAAGGAGATGTAGAAGTGTGTCATGAACTTTAGGCTGTGACAAAGTGACCTCCAGTAATCCGTGTTCATTGTGTTTGTTTGGCAGCAGAACCGTAGTGCAACAAGCTGTTAGCAACCATTAGCTTTTGAGCTTTGGGTAAAAATAGCTATAGAACGGTTGTCCATTTGGCTCAGTATCTATATTTTCACCAAGGTGAATGTATCTAATTATTTTTCTCTTCTCTGAGCTCCCTATGTCTTGAACACTGAGACACTCACTGCTTCTGCAGGAGATTTTTACAGCCACTGCAGAAAGAGAGGGTTCTCCTGAAATAAGGATGCAATTTACTGACATATAAGGAAAGGGTTGCATTGCTGATAAAGATCAGAAGAGGCTAATTATACTGCGATATATACATCTCTTGGTACCAAAATAGCTTATTCATTCATGCCCAGAGGACCAATAAAGAGGCACTTGCACTTAAAGATAATCACTCCTGAAACAAAGACATCCCATTGCCATTCTCTGATGTGCAAAGGCAGGTAAACCCTAAAGTTTTGCAAGTTGCAACACAGGGATTTGGTATGCATTAAAGAGCATTGTTCAGAGACAGCTGTTCTCTTCCATTACTAATTGAGTATCTGAGGCACAGATGGAATAATTAGATACCTTGGAGTCAGTCAGGAGCAAAATCCAGTTCTTCTGGATCCTGATCCTCTGCCTTATCTGGTAGATCACATTGCCTCTTAAGAGTTTAATCTGATATTCGATGTGCATTACCCATGGCTTAGGATACAACTAATTAGTGTAAATTAAGACCAGTTGGGTATCTACATTATAGGCAACAGTAAGCTAATCATTCATAGAAGGTTAACTGAAACTCTGAATGTGTAGACCATATCTCTTAAAATTATTTATTTGGTTTCACTGGAAATATTAGGACTGTAAATTGTGTAAAATATTCCTAGGTTAATTTGTTTTATTTTTTTATTATGAGAGCTCCAGTATTACAGTCTCTGGCTTTGTTTGCCTCTGGAAGTTGGGTTTTTTTTGTTAGTTAGTTTGGGTTTTTTTCACTGAAATTCCTCTTTTCAGCTCCTGTGCTTGAAGCTCTGTGAGCAAGAATCATGCATGAAGAGAAAAGAACACAGGGACTTTAGGTTAACATCCCTGTTTAAGTGTAAGTCAGTGATCAAACAACAGCTTGTGTGTCAGGGAAAATGCTATATAATTTATAAATCCAATGTCTTGTCCAAGTGACCAAAAGACCTTGCAAAAAGGTCTTGCAGAAGGAAAAGTACTTGCAGAGAGAAAAGCAAAGTATCTGGAAAATTCTATCCTCCAGAGAGTTTTGCACAGGGAGCTGCTACTGCAGTATTTTGGTCTGCAACTCATTGGAGCCCATTGACTCAAGGTTGATTTTCAAAGGGATATATGGAGCTTTTGTCAGCAGGGTGCTCATCCAATTCAAGAAGAGTCTGGATGACTGGAGAGGCATTTTTCTGGAAATCTCTTGAGTTATTTATCCAGTCCCTGAAATAATATTGTCACTGTACTGTAGTGTAAATATTATTTCTCTTCACAAACAGACTATTTTACCTATTGCTATCTTCCTCCATGCTTAAGCAGCGGTATTTCTCATAGAAAACTGTAGGAAATATTCAAGTACTGTGCTTATGAGTTAAACATATTTTTAGGCCAGAATGTCTTTGTCCTGTTTGACTTGACCATCTTTACTATAGTACATTTTATGAAAACACTAGTTTTGTATAAATTTGTTTATCTTTAGCTTAGTTGTCTCTGTTCCAGCATTCCTGTGCCCTTTGCTGTTGCTGCCAGCACCATTGCTTTTTCTCCCTGCTGAAGGTGCAGTCTAGAGAGTAGGATGCTGCACTGCAGAGGCACATCTGTGGCAGAAGAGGGTACACTGAAGTTTTAGTTGGGAAAAAACTCCTGTTACATTTATAATAGTGCACAGCTTGCTAAAAGACACAAAAATCAACTGCTGGAGGTGAGAAACAGGCTGCTAATTTGCTCCCGAGACTGTTGATGCAATTTGCACTAACAGCAGGTGGAGTAACTCTGGCATAGGAACGAGTAAGGAGAAAGCATTTTGGACAATTGTGGTGTTGAAATTTCAGCTATTTCCTAATAATTTTCTTTCCAAAGACTTGAAAATAAAATTAATTTGAATGTACTAGTGTTGTGTTTGTCTACCCAGAACAATGTTTGGTTGCTCTGGCACCACAAATACGAAAAGCCTCAAAGTTTGTCACTGATGATAATAGAGACCTTTTTTTACCACGGCATTGTTAACATTGGGTCTGTGGTTAGTGGGGCCTAGTTTACTTCAGAGTGGAAAACTACAATACTTTGTTTCCAGGCAGATCATGCTGCAAGATAGCTAAGCACTTGCTACCATGTGGTAGCCACGTACTAGCATGGATTTTCTGAGCACTGAAGGCAAAGACTGAGGTTTTGCATCCAGACATGGTCAAGGTGTTTGTCCTGCAAGAAGATGTGAACAGTTGCCACCAACACTGTGTGCACTGGACCTCAAAAGCACAATTGCTCCACTGTGCACCGTGTTGTCCGAAGCTGATCTTCCCCTTCTGGCGTGTGCAATGGGTGCCTTCCTGCTTGCCAAATGCTGCTCAGTCAACACAGGGGTGCCTCTGAGAAATACTTCTTCATCTGTTGTCCCTCCTTCCATACTGAGCATCTCAGGTAGGCTGATACCTGCTGGGTCTTGGATTGTCTTCCCTGGTGAGGTTTGTCACACTTACCGCAGAGGTGTTGGACAAAAAACCAAGTCACAGCACATGGGTGACACAGCTCTGGGCGCACGCTTTCACCCCCTCTACAACAGAAAAGCCTGGAGCAGGAATAGGTTTCAGTAAGGAGGACCTTCCTCAGGAATCTTGCCTGGAGTTTCTCCCACGTCTTCCCTCAGGAGAAAATCACAAATACTACCCCTGCCTGAGCCTGATTCCTTGGGATTCAGGAGAGTGAGCTGGATTTTGTGCATGACCTATGCTACTGTGGCTTCACTTATTCAGCTGGGCCTCTCTGACACCGAGCAAAGCTGTGCTATGAAAAGGTACTGCCATGGCTTCACAACAGAAAGATTTTCCAAAAGACTATGCATCCCACTCTTTGGGCTGACTGCTACCAGAAATCGTTCTTCCCACTGCTGTGATGTGGAATGACAACTTGTTGCTTTAGGCTCTCACCCTGAGGATAGATCTGGGTGATGGATTTAAAAAATATTCAATGCACTTTATAACAGGTATTCTTATGTCTTTTAGTAAGTAAATGGCTCTCTGTAGCTTTTGCACTTTCAACTTGTGTAGACAAAATGTCACTGATTCCGTCCTGCCCTGCCTCTCCCTGCCCCGCCCTCCCCCCCCCAAAAAAAAGAAAAAAAAGAGCTGCAGTGTTGAGCCTTACATTAAAGAAATAAAAATTTCATGTGCTTTGGCTGTGCCTGTAGATTACAATGGAAAAATTATCATGGTTCCTACTCATAAGGCACTTGGAATAAAATTTGGGCAATTTGTTATGTTGGGAAAATCCCTCTCTGTTAAGAATTACGGCTCTCCAGCATTGTAAGACTAACATTTGCATATTGATAGGGAACAGAGAAAAAGGTGCTTTTAAAATTGCTAGTTAGCTTCCCATTGAGCATGAGTTATTGTCACTATAACTTTTAGCATTTTGACCTTTTTTTTTAAATTTTTTCTTAAATTATGATTGTTGCTCCACTGCAACCAGCAGAGGAATTTTGAACACAGTTCTGCCAAAGGCTATGTGTTGAGTTGTTATCCTCACATGTTGTATTCCCCGCATAATAAGCCTACAGATGTTCATATCTTTGACTTTCTGAAGTGCTAATGTGATTTGAATTTATATATTTTATTGTATCCTAACTTGACCTTTAGTTGTTTTGAGCAATACTGTTAAGATAAGTAACGTGCTCACAGAAGAACAATTTATCTTAGGTACAGATCATAGGAAGATAGTACTGTAAGTGTGAAATAAACAGAGGTAACTTAAACTACTTGCTATCCCAGGTTCAAATCCACCCCCACTTTTTTTGAGATGCAGGCAAGTGCTAGCTCCCAGAAAAGTTAGTGAAACAATTTAGTGCCTTGCCTCTGAAAAGTCTTTACTCTTGGTTGCTGGGCTACTCTGCAAAGTAAGATCTTTGTCCACTTGCTAGTGAAAATACCCTTGTATACAAGCTCATTGTATTCATCAGTACTTTAAGCTGAGAACCAGGTGCAAGTTCTATATCCTTTGCTGTGTAAGACCTTTCTCCTGGTGACCTGTATTGGTCATGTGAGAGAAAGGGACAAATTCTGACCTGAATGGTGGCAGATGTACCAAATTAGTGCAAAGAAAGAAACATATTTGTTTTGCAGGGTAACCTGTAACATATTTGTGGAACCTCTCGTATAGTAGCACAGGGGATTTAACTTGCCAGAACTGGGAAGCCACATAGAGAAAAGTGATACAGTAAGTGTTTGTTAGACCAACCCACACATGAGTAACAATGCATGTGTATGCACAAAATAAAAGTGTTACAAGGCTGACATTGTGATAGTGTCTTCTGTTCAGCTCTACATTGCTCAGTCTGATCCTGAGCAGCACCAGTAGCCCCATTGTGTTCTTGGTTCTGTACAGTACCTGTTTTAGTGGTAGGGAGATGGCATCCTGCCATCCACAATACCACCTTACTCAACCAGTTTTCACTTTTCATCTAGCAAAGTGCCTGAGCAGAGCAAAGCTGTTCCATGTCTGATGTGTGTGGGAATCTGTGGGGCTTGGGAGGGTTAAAGATGAGGCAGCACAGGGGTCATGAGGGACATGGAAGGGGTTCCATCACTGGTGTCACCTTGGAGCAGCCTTCCTTGTAGGATGAAGTAGCCCTTTTGGCATAGGGGACCAGGAAGTCATATGCTAAAGGATCACATACTCTAAGCCGTAGAAGACTACTCAGGAGACAGAGATCCTTGTCTCCTACCTCTGTATCCCAAATCCTGCTGGCACTTGTCTGAAGTGCAACATTACTGCAAGAATTAGGGTTATTGCAATAGTTCTTTAGCATCATCAGAATCATGAAAGATTGAAACAGCACAGCTTAAATAATGCTGCACAACATCAGTAGTCTGACATAAAGACAAAAATACTACACAGTCTGAAAAACCAAGTTGCATCAAGCCAACTTCTGTAGTGGTCAGTATTAGATCTTTCAGGTTTGTATGAGGCTTGCCCAGTGTATTTCCTTTCCTAAAAGGGAAAGTCTTAAAGTGAGGACACTTGTTGATTTTGCATCAGAATCTGCACAAGTTTATGTGTATTTTCACTCTTTATTAAAAAAACTAATAACAGAATAAACAAGAATATTCCAGAGAATATACAAATATATAAAAAGTCTTGCTTTATAATTGTTAGTTTGATCTAAAAGCCTCTTTAGCATTCTTCCTATCTCAAGGCAAGATTTACTTTCTTTCAAGTTTGCCACACTTCACATCAAACCAAACAAAAAATATCTGCTCAAAATATAAGAAAAGAGAAGATCACAGAACACTCTCAAACCACTGTGATCTGTTTTTTATCTTTTGCCATGTGTTTCTTCCACACTCTCTGGGATAACTTTATAGCAAGCTTTTAAACCCCAGATAAAGAATCCCAAGATAGATAATTAGAGGTATTTTCCATCAGTGGTACTATATAATAAAATTAATACTGTTCTACCACAACAAAGAAGCTATACTCAGAAATGAAAGCCTCAGCCCGCTAATGGCCACATCACTAACAATGGCAGAACATAAATATATCAAATAGAAGCTTTAGAGAACCAGAATTATCATCAACATTGAGATCAAGCTGGTCTTTTTGGAAAAAAAAAATATTTATTTTAGGTACTCTGGACACTGGAAAGGCCTGTTTAAAAACAGCTGTAAAGTTTCACACACTTTTTTTCCAAACTAACCCTTTAAATCATCAGGTACATGAGACCAATTTTTGTCTCTCTGAATAAATTTGGACTTAAAGCAGGTTTGGATTCCTCCTTCCCATCTATCCATCTGTAGTACATAGGATATTAGACAAGTGATCACTACTGCCCCTTCCAGTCTTAAAATCCACCAATCTACCTTCAAAATATCATCTTCAAAATGGTATATGCTTGCATCCCTGACTACCTAGTTGTTTGAATATGTTTTTTCAATTCCCTACATTTTGAGAGACTTCTAAAACTATATTTTAAAAAGAACGTTTATAATGTATGTGTTTTCCATTTAGTCTCCATTTTCAGTCTCCTAGGAGTCCCTAAGGACAGACTTTTCTTCTTGCTTTACATATAGTTGGCAGCAAAGGAAGCAGTTTTCATTTTGATGGAAAATCTCTGTATATAACCTGTCAGCCTGAGGAAGAGGCACATCCTGTTTAATAAGAATTTCCTCCAAGCGATCCAAGAAAAGACCAATTAAGAATCTGCATATGACCAAAAGAAAAGAGTGGGGGAATGATTTGATTATATTATGCTGTAATAAGAATGCGAAAAACAACAAATACAACATGTGTGTAAGCTGAGAACGCTTGTAGCCTTTGCTTCTCTATAATGCTTTACAGATAAAACACAGATACAGAAGCATTCTTTACTTATTAAAGCAAAAAATCGAATGTAACAAATTTTACTGGCACTGATTTTTTGTCCTTGATTTGAAAGGTGACATAAGATGTTAATTAACAGTGATATGGAAAAGTCTTCAAACTTTTAAATTCAAGATTTTAAATTCAAAATTAAAGATTATCTAATTTGTTAGATTTTACCCCCATAGGCACCATCAGACTTCCTTGCCACTTCTGAATATGTTTGGGATATTCAACTGATTGGCTACATCTAGTTCATTAAATAAAAATCCAGTGAGACTGGGTTGTTACTAAATATGAACATAGTGTTTCTCGTTCAAGAAGTCCTTGCATGGTAGATTTCTGTAGGCTGGAAAAGTATGATAATATCTCTACACACGCTTATCCTGTTCTTGTATTCTCACCTATGCATCCATGACGGACCATTCCTGGTAACTGGCTACTGGGCTTTCATCCAAACTTTTACCTGATCTAACACAGCACTTTCCTTTCCTATGAAAGCATCAGTCAGATCAAATGCTTCAGTTCTCAAAACTCAACTGAACAAACCAACCCACTAGATCTGCCATTGTCTGAAGATTCAAGAGATCAAAATGTCACTACTGCTGAAAGAAAAGGTATAATTAAAAAAATTACCAGATCACAGCCAGTTGATGAACCATGCTACATAAAAAGGCAAATTAATTTACTCTCCTCAACCTCTCAAACTCCTAAAGAACCTGAAACAAGAAGAAATTCCTTCTTTGACTCCAAATTTGGGGATCTGTATATCCGTGGGTTTGTGAGCAATATATGCAGTGGAGGCATCTGAGGATTTCATTCTTTCCCCTCCCCTGTCTGTGTTCAGTCTCAGATGCTTACTGGGAAGAGAGAATCCCTCCCCACCATTGAAGGGACTACATGTAAGGAAGGATGGAAACATATTCAGAGACATGGGAACAAAACTCATCCTCTGATTGTCCAGGCTGAAAAATCAACCCAAAAGGAACATCTGGTTGATCCTGCTATATCAACTTTTCAAAACACAGCAAAGTTTCATATAGCAACTGGCAAATAAATGGGAAAATATAGAAAAACTGAACTTATATCTACTATAAATATTCACACAACAGCAAAGTCAAGAGTGGTGAAGTTAACCCAGAAAGCATAAAATGCTACTGTGTTTACCCCTTTTTCTTTAAAATGCATTTTTAACTTCCATTTAGAAAGACGTCCATTAATAATTTCTCAAAGTTGAGTGGAGCTGGTTGTCTGCAGGGAGTAAGGAGATTTACTTTGCTTTTTTGCTCATGTTTTCTCATATGGAGAGCTACAATTTCCAAGTTTTCTGCCAACTCAGCAAAGATGCAGTGAGTTGCTGATTCTGTTCCATCTTAGTTCTCATCTGTAACATGAGCGTGAGTCATCTGTGAGTGCTCTTACAGACAGGCTTTGGAGCCCTATTGGACTGATTTTATAAACATTTAGATTGCAGGGAAAGCATACGGCAAACAAACTCTTTTTCTGGGGGTAATCAGTGTTTGGGAAGAGATTTTTCTGTTACTCTAGAGGTGCAGTTAGAGAAAGAACTAGAATAAATCTTTCTGGTGTATACCTGATGGAATTGGCAGGTTTGGAGTGGAGGAGAAGAGGTCTTCATTAAATGTGCAGGGACACACCGTCACATAACTCTTCTGTTCTGAGTTACCTTTCAGAAACAAGTGAACATCTGCAAGAAAAGGTTGGGTACCAGTGAGCTGATAAATCACAGTAGAGAATCTTGATTTTTGTTCTGAAAGTTTATCAGAAAATACTAAAACCAAAGCTGAAGTAAGGGTTGTACATAATAAGAATATAAACTTTTGCATCCAGTAATGTTACAGGATATAATATATTTTCTTAATTAGCAGGTAAAAGATTCTTGTTTGTTGTCTGTTCTCTGGATGTTTCTCAGCCATTTGAAATGTTTCTTCAGTTCCCTTTTCTGCTCTCAGAAACTATCCCTATACATATTGTTCAAAAACACTCAATGGCACAAGTACTACATTAATAGAAGACAAGCACTTTGCAGGGAATGGCTTTGCAGTGCTCTTTGCTGTCTGCACCCATTTCTCTAATTCAATGACCCAGTTATCGAAAAACTTAGAAATGGAAGCATATGAAAGAGTACACTTAGGTTCATCTGTATGTAGCAAGATGGCCCATGGGATTCTGATTCATGACTGAGTTCTTACGTGTAATTGTATTGCAAATAATAAATAATAATTGGCCTGTCTGTGTCTGCCAAGGGGAATCTTATTTTTGTTTAGCAGAGAATATTTCGCAATTAAAAACAATTATTCTAGGACAGGGAAAGTACTTCTCCCTTGAGAACAGTAAGGCTGCAGGCTAATATATGCCTCTCTTGAGAGAATCCTCTCATTGCCTGCTGCTAAGTGTACTTAGGTGTAGGTGAAGAGAGAAAAAGGGACAGGAGCCTGCTGTGTGACTAAACCCTAAATGTCTCCCAAGGAATTGATTTTATGTGTCATTGCAACAGTGGTTCTGCAGTTAATTTAGTTCTTCTGATAATATTTGAGTAAAGTTGTGTGGAGGAAGGCAAAGCCATTCCACAATGGATTTCAGCACTTTGACATTTGGTTCTGTTCAGCTGTGGAATGAGAACCACAAGTGCCAAAATTATCTATGAAGGTAAGAGGAGCTCTGAACCCAGGGCAGACTGGCGGATGTCAGAAGCCTTTTGCTGCCAGGGAGATGCAGGGCTGCAAGGAGTGGGAAGAGATGAGCTTGACAGGAACTAATGTGCATGTTTTTGATAGAAACCTATGGGTTTTGAAACCCATCCCTGATCTAACTCCATGTTTCAAATTCTGGTAAAACTTAAGAGCTTCCTTCTGCAAAACATTGCAATTTACAGACGCTGCCAATGCTGACAAAGTGGGGCATCTTTCAGATCAACAAAAGTTAGGAGCTATTTCAAATACAAATAAAGAATTTGAGACTAATTTTTTACAGCTATGTAATAAAATGACTTTGCTTTTAGGTCACTGCACAACAAAAATGTGATTCTTTCTTTGAGTAATCTGGTAAAATATAAGTAACAGCTTGGCTAAACTTTTGGTCACTGATTTTACATCAGATATGGGTCTAGCTGTATTTCCCTCCCCACTCCTCTCCCTACACTCACAGGCTGTATCCCATTATGTCATGTCAGGTTGGGTTACCTCCTATTTCAGCAACACACACCATGATGTGACACCCCATAATTCACAGAGACAGGAACAAAGTACTCTAAACAGTAGAGCAATTGTGTTGCTGTAATATCTGGGACATCTGCAGAGCCCTGGATGATGGCACAGGTTTTTAACTTTCTGAATAAAAGTTGGATAGCTCAGCAGATATGCAATGCTTAATGGGCTAAAATGCAAGGGTAATCAGTACCATAAAGAACCTGGGGCCTGGAGTCTCAGAAGCCCATGAAGCAGAAAGTAATCAGCTCAGCCTTCTCCAGAGAGTGTCACTGCAGCTTCCACATGTGGCTTCAATGTGCCTGAATGGATTCAAAGTGAAAGAGAAAAGTAGAGCAGAAATGCCATTCAACCCATAATATTCTGGTTCTTAGAGGAGTTGTTATTTGGAAATGTCTTGATGAACAGTGCGTTGATGACTGAGCAGTTTGTTCTAGGGAGGCTGGCATATGAAACGTGCTCGTTCTGTAGACTCACACTGGTGATTATTCATTCTCTTTGTTGTGGTCAGGCTTCCAAAGAGGATACGATGCTCCCCGTGCTGTCTGGAGTAATAATCCTAAAACAACATCTGCTCCACAAGACTTGCAACCTGAGATTTAGATAGCATGCAGAAAATTAATAAAGGGATATTCACTGCAGTACAAAGACAAAAAAGTAAGTTAGTGTAGTTTTAATCATAAGTGGTCCTCACTAGCATAATCCCACTAAAGACTTATTTTGTAGATGACTGGTGTTTCCAGAACTCACCTTCCTGCAGTATAAAGAAAATAGAGATTTTCTTTCAGATATGATGTTAGTGTAGACAGTCTAATTTGCCCCAGGAAGAACAAGAGCAAGACCTTTTTGAGGAAGGAAATGTTGTCTGTTTGTAAGTTTCAGTCATGGCAGGCTCCTTCCCTCTTGTGTAAAAAAGCAGCAGATTTGCATTCAGCTAACTTGGCCGCAACCTCTCTCAGCCTTCCACAATACAAAGAGCACAAGGTCGGAAAAGAAGGAGAGGGACACTACTGAGATTTCAGAAAGGTGAACAAAGGCAATTAAAAATGAAGAAGAAAAGAAAATGGTAATGGCAGAGGTTACTGCACTGGCCTACTGTGACTGTCTGGCAGACTACCCGTCAAACAACGATTTAGTGAAATCACAGGCTCTGGGTTTGGTTCCTAGTGCTGGTGCAGACTTTAGGTTCATTTGCCTCATATCCTCATCTGAAAAATGCAGATAATGGTAAACTTACTGATTAAATGATAAATGATTACTTACTGATTACTGATAAATGATTCTTTATCATTTATATTTCTGAGGTTTTTTTTAGGAGGGCCTAAATCTTGCCCTGTCATTCCTGTGCCAGGACGATTCAGCCTCCCTTAAGGCTGCACACTGAACTACAGAGCAGATTATTGCTGCTTTCTACTAACAATAATAGTTGTGTTAGTGTTAAGTAACATCACGAGAGATACTGGGAGTTGATTGTGTTTCCACTGCTCTTTCCACTGTTCTGCCTCAAGCACAGAGAGAACATTAGCCTCTCTGATCAGGCAGGTGTGTAAAATCAGTACAACAAAACTCTGTGAGGTTAATTTTACAAATATTTAATCAGGAAAAGGTTACATTCCATGCTCTAACTGTTGGTCTGTACCCAGCTATGTAGAGAAGTGGCCAAGTTTGGTTCAAAATATTGGCCAAAAAAGGAGCTACTGCATTTACTTTAATATTTATCACTTTATATAACATAATATTATAACTGAATTAAAAATATAACTGCTGTGCACCAATGTTTTGCCCTGTGTCCTGGACAAGTGGTTATGGTTGAGTATAATGGATTTTAATGCTTGTCCATATAAACAATCAGAGTCCAGAGAAGTTTGTAGAATGTATGTGGGGTTATAAATCTTGTGTCCAAGTGAGTCTAACAGAATTCCATGTTCATGGCTACACTACAAGGCTCATCTTTCTCCTACCCCCATCCACATCCTTCTGGTTTTGCCACATCCCTTGATTTGTTTCACTGTGTATCAGTTTGAGACCTCTTTCAGAGAGTTGGGTGCCATATATTCATTGCAATGGGGGGTTGATTCTCTGGCACAAAGTCAGGCTGAAATCCTTTAAAATAAAAATGAAACATTCACAGCTCTATCATGCATATTTCATTTAATTACTTGGATGAAATTTGACTCAAAGCCCATGAGAAACAAAGTACCACAACCAAAAAAAGTATCTCAGATTTTAGGGTGTTTGATTCTTTTGACAAGCAATCATTTTCTGCAAACATTAGTGTTTTGCTGGTGTAGTATGTTAGATACATCAAGAAGTAAAGAAACAAAAATATTAAAAAGGCAGTTTTAATTTCCTTGAAAATTCAATGAAAAAGAGAGCTAAATAATTTAAACAGGTATTTAGATAACGCCGTTTCTTTAAAAATAAGGGTAAAGCTTGAAATAGGAACTCTCTAGCTTAGTGTGTTTGCTGAACAAACATTGAAAGGCAGCAGGGAGGTAAATCATTGTTGCATGCTGAAGGGAAGCATGGCATTACTTATGAATGACTGCATGCATGGCTGCCTGACTCAATGAATGAATCACCAGAATAAGGCTGTGCAGCTCGAATGAGCACGGAAACTGCTCTGACTTTCATTTACAAAGCTTAATCATAAATATTGTATATTCTACAAGGCAAGGAAGGAAGCACGGTCAGATCTGGTTAATTTGTTTTATTTCCAGGGCTGGGTATGTTGGATTACTGCAGCACTCGCCCCTCTGAGATCACCTGTGGGCATACAGTCCTTTTTGTTCCAGCAGCACAAACATTTCAAGCCAGGCTGGGGTTCACTGACCTGATGATTTGTATCACATACACATTCATTAAAAATAACAGTGTCATTAGGGAAAAAATATGCTATGAACTCTCATATTACTGACTTTTAAAACCCAGGGATGTTTTTGAATAGCTTAAATATTTGCATGCTGTCTTCCATTATTAAATAAAACTAAGCAGAACCTAACAGGTCAACATTTAGAATGTATTTATAGTGTGGCAAACACCTCATATCAGACTATCTAAAAAGTCACCAATATTGACACTTTCAGCTGTCAATGTTCTACATTTTTGAGCTTTCAAAACTTTCATAGGAAACAAATTTGAAATGATGAAATATTGTCTGTACTGAGGGTCAGTGTCTGTGCTATGATTAGTTAACTCCATAAGTGAAAGTTATATATTGTAGAATCAAAATTTTCATAATTCTATTTTTATTTTGAAAAAGAATGAACAAAACAGCACCATATTTTGCACTCCTTAGCCTCTGCTTGAAAAGTAGTTTTCCTACTTTCTGTAATTAGGAATGTTTACTATAGCATGATGACCAGAAGTCACTCTTTTTCTCCAGTAAAAATAAACTTTCATTAATAACAAGTGATGCTGGAAATCCACTCAAATGCATTGCATATTTTAAGTTCTCCAAAATCTTTTAGGACTTTGAGTCTGATTTCAAGCTTTATGACTAGAAATTGATTTGTACTGAGAAGCTATGATATACAGACAAATGACTACAGTTTATTTCAAGATACCACTTATAAAAACAAACATAAAGAGCAATTTTCTAAAAGAGATTAAAAATATGTCTGCTGAGTAAACCACATGATTTTTAACTAAAAGACACTGTAGTTCTTTGGGCTTTGAGCCTAGGTAGGTTTAGATATAATACAGCTGTGTTCTGTGAATATGTCATATACAGAATATGTCCTGAAATTCAATGATAGGACAGAGTAGAGCATCTAACATAAATTACAGAAAAGGCATCATGCAGACAATGGCAAACAAATCTAGAGGAAAATTTTAAGGCTAATATCAAAAGTTATATTTACATAAACAAGCCAGCTATCTTGAACAGAGTTTTGTGCCTGTTTTTTCAGAAAGCGTTTAAGATGGAAGTAGCTGCTCCAAATGAGGTTTATGGTGAGGCGAAAAAAATGTATGGATAGCAAGGTAAGCAGGTGGTTGTGGATTTGTATCCTTACATGCAAATACCTAACCTGCTCTGAATAAACTACCACTGAAGAGCTTTGTGGTGGGATCAGCAGTAACTCACATGCAGCTGTATATGTCAAGCCCAGAGACATTTAAATGTATATGGACTAGCTTTGCGGGAGATCATTGCTGAGACCATGAGCAGTGTTTTCATGCACCAGAGATGTACAGATGGACACCAACTTGGTCACAGCCTTACAGATACTTGCAGAAAATCTCCAGTGCTGCTGGGAACATGCCCTGGGCAGGTCAGAGGGAATATTCATGGTAAAGAAGTCCCTCTCCTTTAGTGTCAACTCTGACATAACTGATCCAGGCTACCATCATCAGAGCTGCTTTATATTGACCAGCTAGGGTCTATGTTCCAGAGGTAAGATACTCACATGCTAGGACACCATCTTCTGCATGATCCTGGTTACATGTGGGACAGAGAGGTCGGTAGCTAGAAACACAGATGTTCACCACATTATTGCTATGACCACAGCCATGACCATGGCTCCTCACTCTTCCTCTAGGCACAAAGCTGTTAACATCTGGCATGGATTTTGAGAATCTCATTCGTAATGCAGATTGGCATTTCCCAGGACACATTTACTAACATTTACTTCTTGTAATCAGGTGAGACCGCTCTTGCAGGACATGGTGACTGCAAGCCACATGGTGTTTATTTGAGACCCAAAGGACAGGGAAGCGCCCACAGACGGGAGGTGACAGCAGCTTCCCAGCATGCCTTTGTGGATGCATTGTATTCAATAGGCTGGGCTCAGTGGTCCTTGCTTATTAGTTTCTCCTGCAGATGAGGAATCATGGCACCAACAGCACTGGTACAGTGTCACTGCCAGTCATGTAGTGCAGACTCTCCACTGAGGCTATGGTGCAACAATTCAAGAGTTAGATGTGGCTTACAAACCGTAGAGATGCCTGTTACTTCTGAGTGTTCTCTATTTCTCTGTTAGCTCTAGATCTAGAAATCTCACTCTATTACAAGCCTTCCTACTGCAGCTGGTTGTCCTACTCCACCGTCCTCTAGGCATGAGGCTAGAGGCCAGCACATGATTTCCAAATCCACTCTAGCTCATGGGCACAAAAATAACATAAATGATCTGTGGAAATACAAGCATAAAAAGCAATGTCTTAGGCAGACAGAATCTAGTGTAGGCACATGAAGATACATTTGTAAGGGGTACCCCAACACATGAACCCCTCCTCCTTGCAGACATGCAGGCACAGCTACCAATTGGTGATTGATTGCTCTTGCAAAACCTCCTGTTGGGGCAATGTCTGACTTACCAGCAGCTCCTGTCTCCCAGTGGTTTGCTACCTGGGCTTTCCCACACATCAGCTTCTTCTGCTCATGCACAGCTTT
>NW_010308897.1:87153-114188 GCF_000700745.2 Antrostomus carolinensis
TGTTTCCTCCTCCTGTTTGCTTGGCACAGTGGCATCTGTCAGTGGGGTGCAGAGCAGGGTGACAAGTGCCCTCAGCTGCTTGCTGAGCTGGGGGTATGGAGGTAGGGAACCAAGTAAGTATCCTGAAATGCATCTGAAAGATTTGCTAAGATAATTTAACTTGCTGCACTATTCAGATCTAAAGCTACCCTCACTCTCCTGTTCTTCCCTGGGGTTAGAAACCTTTACAAAATGCAAATAAGAGATCTAGATCTGGAACTTGTACACCTCCAGGTTTCTGCTTGCCTGTTAGGGTCTGGGGTTTAGGTTTGATCCAGTACAAAAGCTGGGGCAGCACTAGGAAATGCAGGTTTGCACCAGGAGACAGACCTCCCCTTCTTTCCCCTTCAAACCAGTGCAGCAGAGCGAATGGCAGCTTCTGCACAGATGCTCCTAATTGTAAGTGTGGAGATGTTTCTGGCCTCTGCTATTTTAGAAACCAAGATACCAAGTCAAGTCTTGATTATATTTTGAATGTACATTCTTGCATTTGCTATCTTTCCCATGAATTTCTCCAGCAGATCATTTAGTGCAATACTGAATGCCTAAAAATAATAATTCAGGAATTTGTTTTTATACTTTCCTGTTTGTTTCATTCCCTCAATTCAATTTCTTGGATCTGTTTTACTGTGATTGTACCTAAGCAAAGACTACTTTCAGTGAGGAAGTCAGTCCTTTTAAAAAATATTTATTTCTAAATAACTGAGTGGGGTGAGTCATGTAGCAGAACCACAAACACTGACTCTGGTAATACATTGCTTCTATTAGTAGCAATTTCTTTATGACCTTAAGACTTCCTTAGCAACATAAATATTTTAAATGGTTGAAGCAATTCGAATAATCTTAGTTAGCTCAGGCATTAAAAATGCAGCAGCGAAGGAAGGGAAGCTTGCTGACAGCATTCAGGCTTAGAATTATAGTTGCAGTCATGACCGTGTCACTACATGGTCATAACTTTCCAGGTGGATTTACAACACAGCAGTTGCCTGGTAGCCAAAATGCAGAAAACCAAAGCTGGGACCTCCAGAATCAAAATCATAAGCCACAGTTTGAAGTGTAGTGCTGTAAATACTCAGAGTGAATCTTGCCTCTGTGGGCTAAGCGCTTTATTCAGGGGTTTGCAATTGCAATCAGTAGATATTCCTCAAAGAACCAGTTGCAATAATGTTATAAAATATGCAGATTTAATGATTATTATTGTGATAGTCACTGTTTGATAAGCACTCCATATCAGAATAGGTGGTAGAGAAATTTGGGCTACACCTGTAATGCTAAATAAAATAGGGCTGTTCTGGTGGAGCTCTTGGGAGGGGGGAAATAATTGCAAAATAATAAAAAAAAAAATTGCAAATCAAAACAATTGCTATGTTTGGGGGATTCTTCAGTTGAAAAAAAAAATAATGTGGGAAATGGCTTGTAGGCTATCAGAGTGGTGCTTTCATAACGTGAAACTGGAGCTATATGTTGCATGTGTGCATAGGAGACAGAGTTGAGACTTTAATGTACCAAATTTTAAAATCCAAAAATAAACATGGCCCTACTGAAGATCATGCAAGTTTTTTTCCTGGTTGCTTTGCTTTCTGGTTTGATGTATTTCTTATTTGAATTTGATGCTTTGAGGGTAAGAGCACCTGTCAGCTGTGGTTATTATTGCAAATTGAGTAACAGTGCTAAAGGTGATGAGTTTGTTTGCAGATTGTGCGTGGAAAAAATGCTTCAGATCTAGATCTAACGTGGATCTGCTACATAAACTAGACCTTGCTGGGTTAGCTAGTCTCATGTCTTGGCCTAAGTATTGGCCTGGAGATGGTCTCTTGGAGGAAGGTGGAAACACATATGTATGCCGTGTCTTAGTGACATGTATGCCATGACTTTGTGAGCAATACAATTTCTTAACTGTTGTGGTGATTGTCACAGCCCTTGGACCCATATCATGTTCAATATTTACTGAATGAAACTCATTCATTTAGGCCATGTGGGTAGAGTATTCCACAAAGGTCTTGCACAAGCAGTGTTGGCAGATCAGAAAACACTTTCAGTAAAGAAAAGTACATTTTATTATACACATGCTAGCTTGTTTCTGATCTTTTCTTGCCCCACAGAGAAAAGACACGAGCAATGAAGAAGGTGCCATAGCTCACTCTCACTGCAAACTGACTTC
This sequence comes from Antrostomus carolinensis, assembly GCF_000700745.2. NCBI lineage: Eukaryota > Metazoa > Chordata > Aves > Caprimulgiformes > Caprimulgidae > Antrostomus > Antrostomus carolinensis. The sequence continues at coordinate 89,354 of NW_010308897.1, forward strand.
AATGTTTCTTATTTACTCTAGTTTTCTAAATATTTAGAAGACTATTTTAATAATTTATCCATCCTTTGTTTCAAGCTATTGATATGTAAACTGCTAGAGTCACTTTGAAATATGTTATTTTCAACAGGAACAACCCCATTGTCTTTATTCTTTCTCATATCTTAGTTTAATTAAATCTAATCATTTTTCCTTTTGGCTAATGTTACCATATTTCCAATGTAAGAACATTACTGCCATTCCAGTCAATGTCATTGCCAGACTCAGGGCTGCCCAGAACAGAGGCTAAGACATAAGCTGTTCCTTCTTTTCTTTCACACACAGTATGATCTGAACTTTATGTAAGACTGTTCAGATTAATAAACAGTTGGCAAGATGAATCAGGGTTGAAAAATCTGGCCCTAAAGCTTAACCAAGAGACCTATCAGATCAGTTCTCTAAAGATAAATGAACAATGTTATCATTTTATTAAGACAAATACTACTTTGGTCTATAGAATAAACAAGCTTCTTCTCAGTCCTGTCATATGATATTCATGCTGGAATTCACTTGAACAAGAGTGCATTCATTTCATAATAAATAACTGCTGGTTATACAACACCTTTGACCACAAAGCCTTCTAAAGGCTCTCTTGTGTTCCTTCCATAGTTAAAAAAAAAAAAATAAAAAAAAAATACAAAAACCAAAAACCAGCAAGGCATAAGTTTAACGGTGTGAGTAAACTGCAAACAGATGACAAATATTTCACAAGCAAAAGGCCAACTTTATCAGAGAAGTTATTTTTTGCTCATTCTTTGCTTGAAGTAAACAAACATTCTCAGTATATTGACAGGGAAACTGAGTAACAATACGTAATTGACTAAGTCAGAGAAACTGTTGTTGTTGGATGTGGCTTTAAAACTCAGGAGCTCCTGTCCTCTAGTCCTTCTTTTACTTCCTGTCCTGTTTGGATTGCATGAAAAGAAACAATAGTTTTAATCAACTTTTTTTTTTTTTTTTTTTTTTTTCCCCAGGGACAAAAAAATAAAGGGGGAGGAATGCATTTATCAGGCTTTGAAAATGCTTAAATTCACTTCAGCATGTTGAAAAGGGCTTAGAGCTCAGGGAACTCTTGACCTGAATCTGTTTCTAGGAATCTGTAGAATAGGTTTGTTTTTCTGGCTATTTAATTTATTGTTTGGATGACTGTAAACATATTCATGGAATACATAAGTAAATCTTGAAAGTCTTATGGTAGTTGCTGTGGTCAGTCATTCATCTGAAACTTTATCTGGGAAGTATGTTCATCATTCACTCCTTCAGCGTTGCCGTTGCATGGCCAGATAGTACAAAAAAAATCATGTAGCCTAAATGACACGTTGCTTACGATTAATAGTACACAGTGAATAATGCTGAAGTGCTCTCCTGGCAGACTATTGGCAGACTGGGAAGTGCCCATCTAAATCATGTGGTAAATCCCCAGAACTGCAGACAGACAGGGAGTGTTCCTGAATTACTGGCAAACAGGAAGAAAACAAATAGCCATTGAGGGAAAGATTTGTGATATGTTATGTGGTATCACTTACTCTTTTAACTGCATGTTTTTTTCTAGATGTGAGCAAACTTAACCCATGTCCCTCACAAAATAGTTAAATTTCTGAAGCATGAAAGTCATCAAGCTAATACAGGTCTAACAGCTCCGTAACAGTCTGGGAGTATGGCTGGATCAAACAGAATTTTAAAAGAGTTTAGATTTAGTATGTTTGAAGCTGAATCTTTCAAAGTGTGTTTAAAATTATATAAAAAGACATAGACACCATTAAAAACTGTATATTTGTAGCCTTTGTTCTATATATGTGTACTTATGAAAGTTAGAGCTTGGATGATAACACATTCAGCTCACTAACACTAAGCTCAGTATGAATTCCCTATACAGGTGGCTTTTTCATATATCTGTTCAGGCTTACCTTACCTCAGCCGCGCTTCCCACCACTTCCCTCTTACAATCATTTACACCCCTGCAAAGTATGATTGAAATACCATCTCATCATATACTAACAGTTCTATATATTATCTCTGCTCCAAAAATGAGGGTTCATAGGCCTAATCTCAGTGAGATGTTCTACATGTAAAGCATGCACAGGTCTTCAGGAACTTGAAGTGCAGAGACATTTTCAATCCTAGCAGATTTAGTCTGTGTCTTAACATATCTAATCCAAAATTCTATCTTTTAATTAGAGATTTCTAAAAATGTGTTTTCCTTTTTCTGGAGCCAATATTGAAAAGTGTCTATTTTTTGCCTTCTTCAAACAGTACAATTCCCATATGGGTTTGCAAATCTATAGTAGCAGTATTTCTGGAGCAAAAAAATATACTGTTTATTTCAAGCTATTTAAAACCTAAGAGAGCTGTGATGGTGCTAGCATTGGTGGTTATTTCAGGCATATCTGCAGAGATAAACTGCCCAAATGGACCCATCTTTCTACAACAGAGTTTTTTGATTTAATGCTCCAAGTTTCTTCCTCTCTTTACCATCTCATCTGCAACTTCAGTACTTGCTTGTCTCTAAAACAATAAACAGGAAGAAGTTTCTTCTTAACTGGATCTTTTTGTAGACATCCTTATCACTGATAGTTTCCTACAAGAAGGTCCTAGAAACAGACCTTTCTTAGAAAACACTGCTATTACTGAGATTCATTATATTTTGGAGTCAGTTTTAACATAGTGACCAGCACAAGACCCAGCTACCTGAGTAAATGACACTGGTCACTGGTGAGCTTGTCTCCCAAACTAACCCTACTCTGCCAGACTGTCATTGCTCTAGTGTCCATTCCAGGAGAAAAAAAAAAATCAGAATGTTTGATTTCTCTTTTAGCTCTGGAGGCATTCTACATCTCGAATCTCATTAAACCAGCTTTACTTTTTCTTTTCTAAAAATGGAGCTGGTTTTGTGTTCTTAAGGTTTGAGTGAGTGCTTTTTAGTCAATGTAAAACTTGTCATTTACTGCAGTGGCCTTTGATTTATTCTTCATTCCTCTTCAACTCCTATACCATTGGAGCTGGTCAATTTTAGCCTTTTTTTTAAGATAAGGATTTGTTTTTACGTCAGTCACCTCACCCATAACGAACCTCCATCCTTCCCATTGGAAAAAAGCCAGCCTAGATTCTTGACTAGCCATTCAAAACTGATACCAGATTTTACCTTACAACCCTTATACAGAGCATGTTGACTTTGGGACAATGAGTTTGGGGGAGGAAGTGTGACAAGCAGTGCCTAAAAACAGGTGGTTTTGTGTTTTGCTGAGACATATGCTGTTATTCACCTTGAGGAGAAAGGGAAGGCAGCAGAGAAGGAGGGGAAGTTTGGCCCATATGGGAGGGTAAGGGGAAGTGGGAGAACTGAAGCAAATGTAATCAGTAGCATTGTATGGCAGTTTATAACCTGAATCCAAGAAACACAGCAAGCATTCAGTTACTTGATTTGGCTGAGAGTCAGGGAAATGGATGTTACTTAGAGTTTTGAAGAATTTGGCAACAGAACAATTACATGTGAATGATGTTGCAACGGAGGATGTAGTACTGAGACAAAGATTTTATACAGATAATATTTGGCTCCAGACTTGCCAGATTTGGATATCTCCAATACAAACACCAAGACATTAACAGGAAAGATCAAACACACCCAATGAATTTTTATTACCGTATAAACATCGAGAAAAGCCGTCTAGCCAGCTGTGCTGCTCAACTGATCCTAAGTACATGAGAAGCTGGAAACCAAAATCTCAATTTTTTTTTCTCTTGAAAAATACCACCTTAAATTAATTCTTCTCTGAAAAGCTAGTATTTACACTATTTTTCTCCAGTTTCCAGTTTGCAGCTGCTGCAGATCATTTACCACATCCCTGTGCAAGTGCACAAGACTCCTTGCCCACTGACCCTGGTTTCCTGTTGAGCTGTGACTAAGCTGCCCCCCCCCACGCCCTGGCTCCACCAGCACTAGAGGACATATGCCCTCATTGCAGCCCCATAATTTTAGTGAAATCAGTCTGCTGCAGTATTAGCCTCCAGAAGTTGGGAATTTGATATTAGAGCACCCAAGGCATTTTTTATGCATTCTATGTCCTCAATAAAGCACAGATCATGTGCCAAATGAATATACCCTGTCTATGCAGCCGTAACGAAAGCACTGCATTCACCTTACTCTGTAAGAAAAATATGGTCAGGCTTCAACTCCACTTTGGCTAAGCCAATTTTCTCAACTCCCCAGCAGGAAAATGGGGCCTACTCTTTTCCTTTTACATGTTGACAAGGTGTCAATTTGTGTTATGAATGCTTAATTTTTATATATTGCCAGCAGACAACATGGTGGTGTTCTGCTGCAATAATGATACAGAACAATAGTGTCAATAATAATGCAGATCACATTTTCAAAGCAAAACACCAGAATAACCACAACAAATATGTAAACACATTTTCAGAATCTACCAAAACTAAGTATTATATGTTTGGGTTTTAGCAAGCTGATAAAGGCAGGGGATAAGAAAAAACAAGGTTCTATAGGTGAGCAATCTTGAAATTTAGATATTGACAAAGTACTTTCAGCAGCTGTCTGTAATGATCCTGACGTGTTCAGTTATGGTAAATGTGATGGAGGTGTCATATGTGTCAGACTGGCAATGACATCATGGCGAGATAAGATACAGTGGCTGCTGCTATTGCCTCAGGGTCTACTTGTCTGAGCCTTACTTTGCCTCCAACAACTCCTACTCTTTTTCCTTCAACCTCCCACAGGTAGAGAAAGAAGAGGGGAATAACTTCTTAACAAACTGTTCTGGAAATGATGATTGCCTCTTGTTAGAGATGGGAGACTTGTAAAAGACAATTAGAACGTCATGTTGTCCATGCTCTACAAGCTAAAAAAGAAAAAAAAAAAAAGAATTGAAGTGTCAGAATAATCCAAAGAATAGTTTGCAAAACAGAAAGATATGATCCAGAAAATTCCATTAGGAGTACCAGCTCTCCATTCCTATATACTCACACAGTAGGTACACTTTTTGCTGTTAAATGAACAGGCACCCCCTAGCAGTGCCATGCTTTCTTGGCTAATTTATTAATGGTATTCTAAATTACACACTGACATTTTTTGAGATGTTTTGTCTGTGGTTCCCTGTGTTCCAGTTGAGGTGAAAGCAGGTGTAGTACGGAGAGGTTGGCCACATGGGATGAGTACTCTGAAGTCTGCATTCATTTAGGAACAAAAGACAGGCTGAAGTTAGGAGGGAGGAAATGCAAATTGTAGCTGTGCCAAATATCTAATGCATAACACTAACACTGGCAAAAGAGGAAAGGAAATTTAAAAGTGGGGAAGGGAGGCGTCTCTAGGGAAAAGGCACATTAAAAAGAATTAGAGGAACCCAAGACGAGTGTGTTCTTGATTTGAAGGCCCATAGCACAGCAGCCTGCTGAGAGGAACTGAAAGAGTCTCTTTTGTAACAACGAGGGTTTTGAGTGTTGCACAACCAGCTGAGAAGCATCCTCGGACATCCACGAGACTTCTGAGGCTAAATATAGAGGAGAAGGAGGTGGCTGTCAGACAGAACACAAAGGTAGCTTTTGATGCTCAGACTACTAACTTGGTGAAAACAACAGTATTTTCTGGAGTCTGGGAACTGATGCTATGAGAGTGTTGGGGACAGGAGACTAAGTATCTTTCTGTTCCTGGGTTTTACCCTGTCAGTATCTGCTCTTCTCCCATAGTCCTGGGAAACAAAAGGAACTTGGGGCTGGATCTGCAGGTATGACTCCTGTGTGAGGGTGTTGCTTGCACTGGGATCTTCTTGGCAATGGAAGCAGAAGTGAAATTTTCCCTCATTTCTTCAGGAACATTTATCTTAGTCCAAAATTATACTGTTCCAACTGCTTTATCCTCTTGTTTTGTTCCTGTAAGTTATCTGCATTAGGAAAAATAAAATAAAATAGGAAAGAAGAAAAGCCAGCAAATCTGAAATGAAAAATCCATGTCCACATATACACACATATGCAATTTCCTATATCCTTTTCTTTATAGCAGTTTGGATGCCCAAGTTTTCAGAACCATGATACAGCATAAATTTTGACTGAAGACCTACTTTCAAAATAAGCTGAACAACAAGGGCTTATACTGAGTAGAACAGGAGGTACAATCACCTAACACCTAAGTCTGACCCACAACCCACAAAGTATTGTAAAATCCCCCATTATTTCAGGAAAATAAAAACATTGACAATCAGGCTTTGGACTTTTCCACTTTTCTGCTGCCTTAGTAACAGTCAAGAAGTGGGAAAAACAAAAAATGCACCGTTGCATAGTTCAAAATATTTGCTCTTGTGAGTTGTTACGTGAAGACATCTGTATTACCTTAGCAAGGCATTGTAATTACTTTGTCCCTTAGTGTCTGTGTGCCTTGAATAAGGATAGCCATATTAATAGTACTGGTCATAATTGGAGCTTCTCCTTCAGCTTAGGGGATAGAATTACAAGGCCAAGTTCTGCCCTCATTTAACTTCATAAAGCCTGAATGAAGATATTGAGTGGTACTGAAGTCTAACCGAGAAATTAGTGTCACTGATGCCTTGCAGTACTGATTCCACATATCTTCATCTAAGATAGTGTTACTCTGCTATACTTCATAGGCTACAAATATGTTGCAAGGATTTCTGCTAGGGGTTACCTCCAGCAGTCCCAAAGGATTTCCAAAGATTCCAGGAAGAATTTTGAGATTACTTTATTGAATTATTTTCCCAGTCATTACAGTGGAGATACCTGAGTTGCTGTCTGTGCAGAGAGCTGGCATTACAGCCCCTTACAATTAAGGCTAACTTGATAGGGAAGTACTGGTTTTCTATCCTGAGGCTTGAGATGGAGCATCTGTCAGTCACAGCAGATAAAAACTATATAAAAGCTAACACTAACATACTCACTAGAGTCTTGTAACTGGTGGAAATGAGTATTTTACTGTGGATTTACTGGAATACAATAACTTGAGACTTGGGAAGGGTGGCAGCAAGTTATTTATACTCATTATTGACAATAAGGAATTGTTAATATCAATGGGTGCACAACAAAATTCCAAAATAGTGAAAGTTGTTGGGCAGAGCACAACCCTGGAATGTTCAACCCACAAAGCTCATTGATTAGATTTGGTTCATATAGAAACAGAACAAATTACTGCATGATTATATTTTCTATTTTGAGAAGAAAAGATGGCTCTATAACCTTTCAGGCTATGTCTAATTTGCCTCAGGGCTGATTCCTGCTCCTGAGATGAAGTCACATGGACTGGCACATGTCCTGCCCCTTCTATAGCAGATTTGTCTTGAAGAAAACTAGCTGCAGAGAGTGAACAATAAAACAGTGTGGACAATCATAGCTCCAGTGTTCAAGCTTCCTCCCTGGCTCTCTGTTAATTGTACTGAATATATATCCTCAAAGTCCATTGCAGATCTCTTTTCTGTGATTTTGTGAAAGTGATTGTTTGTTATGAGTTGCTAAAAGAAACTGGACAAGCTTATTAGAGTAAATCTATTTCAATGAATATGTGGTAAGGAAGGTCAAGCACTTTGCTATTAAAGGATCTCCAGTGAGAGAAAAATATTTCCAACCTTTTGGTTAACAAGATTTTAAGGTCTCCCAGCTCCTTTATTCTGCTGGCTCAGTCCAAGCCCACATCACCTATGAACAACAGTTTTAAGACAGTCCATGTGCAATAGTACTCTTGTCTTTATTATGGACTGGTGCCTATACCATAGAGTCCAGAAGCAAAATCACAACTGCAGTTTTGGTCACGTGGGAAGATTCCAAATCCCAAACAGATTTGCAGCCTAAGGGCCCTAAAAAGTGTTTATTGAAAAATGATAATTGAGCAACATGTAATCCTGATGTCTATGTGTTTCCCTAGTGCATAGCGCAAGAACTGTGTTTTGTATCTGATGACAAGTATGAAGCCAGGTAGTTAAACTGAAAATTGTCACTCACATTCTTTGTAATATTGGCATAGTGGCAGAGTGGAGAAGAAAAGCGGACACATAAATTTCTGTACGAATTACAAGCAGTGTGTAATGACTGAGCCATGGCAGGAGGAAACAACAGTCTAGTTACAGAAATGTCGGAGGCTTCTCTAGATTAAACACTGTGGAACACTGAGATAACTTAAAAGAAAGAAAGAACACAAAAAAGCTCCCCTATAATTATACCAGGTCTATCCTGGTGAAAAAAAAACAAGGAAAGAAAATTTAAAATTGCTCATTAAAAATAAGTTGTTTTGTTTAGCATTTTTCTCCTGCTCCAGAGGAAAAAAATCAACCAGGCTGCTACTTGACTCTCGGAAGACTTGTCTTAGAGCATATTACTTGCCATAAGACTAGATATTTTTAACTTCTGTACAGAGGCATAAATGCACTTTTATGAAATGGAACATTCAATCCTTCCTCATGCTACAAATCCTTTAGTTTGATATAAATTATCTTCTTTATTATATGATGTACTGAAATGTTAATACCAGGCAGCTTTCTGAAGTAATTAGGTAGTACTTCATCACTTTGTCAGTTCTCTCCTTACACACAGACAACCTTACTGTTTAAACTCACTATTTAATGGGGACATGCTGCTTCTGAGACCCTTGTAGCTTTAGCTCCAAAGCAGTGTTACTTTGCTCTTCAAAATGGTTCCCCAACTAATCTGGAAAAAGCAGCTGCATTAATGATCCATTATTAGTTGTTGACTGTTGACTCATGAGTAATTACTCATGAGAGAATCCATTTGACTCAATCATGTCTTATAAGTTGAAGAAGTGAATAGATACACTTGTGGTTTCTGAGAGAAACAGCATAAGAATAGCCTGATGTTTGCAACACAGTGCCTGGGACACCACAGATTCTCCAGGTGGATCAGCAAGTCAAGCCTCCAGAGCCAGACCAACGCTTGCTTTGGGACCCCAGTGACAGCAGATTATTATGGTGGATATGGAACCTGTCACAAAATCAGTTCTAAACTTCCTCACTGGGAAGCTTTCCTCCGCATTTCTATGAGATGAAGACAAAAAGGGGTGAAAGATGTGGTAAAGTTTTACAGCTCCACACATGCATAAAGGTATAATTTTAAAAGTTAAATTTGCCATTTATTTTGAGGTTTTGTGGATCTTAGTCAGCAAATGACTTGAGAGATTGGGACTGGAATTAATTTTGAAAGCCATATCAAAGGATAAAACGAAGACTCTGTACAGGAAGATCTTTTAAAACATGTGGGTGTTATTCGTTTCACCTCTGAATATTTTTTATCTCCTTTGAGACCAAAATGATTTGTATGCATTTGGCAATTAAAGTGATGGGGTTGTGAAATAGCACTGATAATGTACTTTGCAAAAGTCAGTAAAGTAACTTTTCATGAGCAAAGGAGGAAAGAAAGAGAAGGCAGATCTGATAAGACTGCAGCGCATACCAGTGACAACCAGAGCTGTGTTGTATCAAGATGAGAGAGAAATAGCCGCGCTGATAGAAAGGAAATATTTGGTCACCGTCAGCTTCCCCAGAGCATCTACTAGCACAACAGACCTAATGAGTAAATCCACATTGGCATTATGAGTCATTTCTCTCAGCTGCATGAATAGAGCTTAAAGACTATGCACTAGGCACCCCAGCCTCTTCTATTTCAAAGCAACAGAGAATATTTTAGAGGAGATGAACTGGACTAATTATCTGATTGGGAAATAATACTCAAGGGACTGGTGTATAGTGGGGTAAATTGTAAATGAACACCAGATAACCCATGGAGAGAGGCTGTTTGAATAAGAACAATGCAGCCTTTGGAAAAGAAGCTGGGAGATCAGCTGGACTCTACTCAGGCTACAGCTCAGCTACTGAAACACCTTGTGCAAATGGAACTATCATTGTGGCTGTGAGACTTTTGCTGGAACAGATATAAAAAAGAACTCTGAATTGTAATGACAAGGGGTGGTTGGCCTGGTCATGGAAACCATAGCAGGCCTCCAACTAAATACAAAATTTATATAAGCAGATACTTAAATTTAGGCAGAGAAGTAGACATGTAGAATTAAGGTATGTTTTCGCTGATTTACACGTATGGGACTACCAAGGTAGCGAGAACCATCTCTTTCTTTTTCCCACTCTCATTTGATTTGTTTTAGAGCTAGTGTTTGATAGCTTGATAGAATCTACTGGCAAAACCAACTACCCAACACTGGGAGCAATTGCAGGACCATATCTTAACATCTTTCAGAAAGGTAGAATTGCTGAAAAAGCACTGGAATAGGAATGGAAGTAGTCTGACTTCGTGGTACCCTGGGCCTGGTATGGCCATGCTCAGAAATCACACTGAAGATGCTCTTTATTTTTTTGGTTTAAGTATTTTCTTCTTTAAGTAAATGCAATATTTGGAGTAGTTTGCAGGGAATCTGGAAAACTCTATTTAGTCCATATGGGAGATGAGTCAATAAAGAGTGAGTTACTCTGAGAAGGCTGCATGCAGGTGAAAGCAGAGAACTTAAGATTGATCTTTCAGCGTACAGCTGAATAAACTCATATCACTATGGGTGAGCAATTGGCTGACAGGTCAGGCTCAAAGGCTACTAATCAATGGGGTTACATCAGGCTGGTGACTGGTCACTAGTGGGGTCCTTCAGGGATCCATCCTGGGGCCAGTGCTCTGTAACGTCTCCATCACTGACTTGGATATAGGACTTGAAGGACTGCTAAATAAGTTCACTGATGACACCAAATTGTGAGGTCCTGTAGACACTCTCGAGGGCTGAGAGGCCCTGCAGAGAGATCTAGATAAATTAGAGAGCTGGGCAATCACCAACTGTTTGAATTTTAATTAGGGCAAGTGCCAGATTTTGCAGCTGGGACACGACAACCCTGGAGACACACACAAGCTGGGGAACGAAACGCTGGAGAGCAGCCCTGCAGAGAGGGACCTGGAGGTTCCGGTCGATGGCAAGTTGAACATGAGCCAACAGTGTGTCCTGGCAGCCAAGAGGGTCAACAGTGTCCTGGGGTGCATCAAGCACAGCATTGCTAGCTGCTTAAGGGAGGTGATCGTCCTGCTCTGCTCTGCACTGGTGCGGCCTCACCTTGAGTAATTGCAGTTTTGGGCATCACAGTATAAAAAGGATATAAAGCTACTGGAGAGTGTCCAGAAGAGAGCCACAAAATTGGTGAGGGGCTTAGAGGGGAAGCCATATGAGGAGAAGCTGAAGTCGCTTGGTTTGTTCATCCTGGAGAAGAGATTGAGTGGAGATTTCATCACAGTCTGTAACTTCCTCACAAGGGGAAGAGGAGGGACAGGCTCTGATCTCTTCTCTCTGGTGACCAATGATAGAACCAGGGGAAACAGCAGGAAGATATGCCAGGGGAGGTTTAGGTTGGACATGAGGAAAAGGTTCTTCACCCAGAGGGTGGTGGAGCACTGGAACAGGCTCCCCAAGGCGGTAGTCATGGCACCAAGCCTGACAATATTCAAGAAGCATTTGGACAATGACCTCAGACACATGGTCTGAATCTTGGGATTGTCCTCTGCTAGGGCAAGAGTTGGACTAAATGATACTTGTGGGTCCTTTCCAACTCACAACATTCTATGTTTTTGTGATTCTATGATTCTATTTCAGGCATTTGCTGAGCCATGTTATACCTAATACAAGGTACTTAAGTAAATGGAACTTGCACTTAATGCCTGAGTCACAGTTTTAATATCATACGTAGTACTAACTTTCTGAAACTGGTCTATGTACCAGGTGCAACCTGCAACAAACTCTTTTGTCCCAATGGAGGCTGATCTTTCCAAGCTTTGCAACCATCTTTTTAGTTGTTCATATTTTTCACAGTACCTCATTCCCACTCCTCATGGGTATGAATCTAAAAATAAAAGGGTCCTGGAGACATGATGCATGCTTAATTCTGCCTGCCAGTAAGAAATCCTATGAAATGGGACACAGAATCAGAGTTTTGTTGGTCAGACTTAAAAATTAAAGATGTTTTTTGCAAGCTTAGTTCATGGTGTGAATTTTTTTTTCCCCCCTCACATATGTACTTGGACACATCCATGCCATACTCTTATAAATGCCTGGGGAGCTCCATTAACTTCAGCAAAGCACAAACTCAGCTTGGCATGAGCTTTTACAAAATATTGCTAAGGAGATTTGTATGGAATGTACTGGTTTCACTTTAATAACTCGTAAGACCAGAAGCATAGCCTTTTCTCTAAAAGCTTCTTTACTACTGTATGAACTCATTCAGAAACTTAAATTACTTTGAGTGACAATGATTAAAGAACATTTTATAAAAGCCCCATGTGGCACACACTAGCCTTCTATAAAATAATGCAAAAATAATTAGCAGGAAGCAACTGAATACTTAAGAGAATTGTACAAAATAGATCAGTAAAGTTATGAGGCTAAATTCATCCCCAGTGTAATTCCACTGACTTCATTCTGTACGTAGATTTGGAATAAGCACCTCAGCCTGCTGTGCACATGCTGGCAAGTGCCACTTTTAAACTGACCTGTTATGTCATACCTCGCTCCTGGGCTCTGTGCTGAGCTAGGTCCTGCTGTCTTCTGCCAGGTTTATTCAGGTTAGTGACATTATGGGTGTGCATGCCTTCTCCAGGAATAAAGATCTTATTGTCCTGTTGTCAGAAGATGGAGGAAATTTTAGCAGGGTGTTATGCAGCCTCTTTCGGTTTCTAGGAGTCTCTACTAAGCAATAGGAGTGCACGTGTATGTCTGTATGTGCATATGAAGGTATATATAGACACCAGCTGTGAAAGTACTTTCTTTCAGTGATTAATTTATCGACTGCAGTAGTCTACTCATCTGTATGTATATGCTTTAACTAGTCAAATGCACTGAATGAAAAGAAAGTATTTTACTGGTAAAAAAACCCAAACAAACAAACAAAACAAAACAACCCCCCCCACCCCCCACAAGAGCTGTATTGAAAAGAAATATCTAACAATTTAGGTTAATAATTTGTTTTAATCCATCTTGAAGAAAGACTAGCAGTTTAATTTTTGCTTGTTCTGTTAGGGTGTATTAGAACTGAGTGTTGCTCAGCACATCATGGAGTTTGTGATCAAGTTCTGAAACACTCCATTGCAAAATAGACAAAGGAAATGTGTCTGTTGAGAGCCTGAGAGGGGGTGAGGGAGATGCTGGGTGACAGGAAAAGCAAAAATTTATAGAAAAGCAGTAAATCATCACCTTTTTTATTATTACATTTCAGCATAAATGTTTTTCTCATTCACTGAAACAGAGTTTTCCCTTAGTTGCTGTGCCTGGCAGTGAGCAGCAAGCCTGAATTAGAAGGGCTAATGCAAAAGAGATGAGCCGTGAGTCCTTCAGCCCCCTTTCCTTCTTGACCTTCCACAATTCAATCCAAGCCGATTTTCCAGATTTCTACTGGCATTATTAATGTCATTTCATAATTGCTGCTGATAATTGAGTAACGGGGAAAAATATGCATTGGTCATCTTGACATTTTAACCACCTACTCTGAGAGTCCCATCCTTGGCTTCTGACTTCCACCCCCATTTCCATCCTCTACAGCCTCCAGTGCTGCTGTGTCCCTGCTCTCCCAGCCAACCTGCCACTGTCCATGCTGGTCTTGCATACACCATGGTCCACCCTCAGCCTAGGGCTGGTTATAGTGAATCGTAAAGATGCCTCACTTAAATATGAATACACATACACAGTGAACATGTGTATTATGTCCTAAAATGCATCCTAACTAGTATATTCATTATGCATATCAACATAATCCAAAACATTTCCATGTTTGTTTATGAATTTACTTGCAAATCATTATGATAATGCTTTATTACATTCCCCCCCCCCCCCCCCAACATATTTTGAACATGTTGTATTGTTGTATTCTGTGGATGTGAGAGCACTTCCCTGCAACTGGGTAACTGTACTCCAAGATTACAAGCACTTTTCTATGAAAAATAGACTCTTGTTTTAATCTGCCCTTGTATGATTCTTCTTTCTCTTCTTCCCTACAGAAAACAAACCCACAAATTTCCCTCACACCCCCTACAAATAGAACCAATTTATCTAGCTGAGAAAAGGCTTGAAAATGAAAGGGCATGTGTCTCATGTGAAGATCTGTGCATGCATGTTTGAGCAGGAAAAAAGATATCTTTCACAAGCAGCCATAACTGTGTGTCTGACATTTGATAAGGGAGAGAGAGATCTGTTTGTGTGCAGAATTCTAAAGCCATTTAGTGATCAAAGAGCAATCCTGATTTTATCTCCCAGTACTTCCTCAGTGGTGATAAGATTAATTCTTTTAATGTTACATTAGACTGCTCTAACCATAAATAGATGTGAAAAAATACAAACATGCAAGACTCAGAAAGGAACAAGAAGAATTATTTTGTTAGTCATATACTTTTTCTTTTTCCCCATTGATTTTGAATCTTTAATTTTTTAAATAAAAATGTATAAAACTACAAAATTAATTTTTACATACAAACCAAGAGCTGTTTGGTTTTTTATTTCTTCTTTTCCTAGCTTCTTTCTCTTTCATCAATAGAATGCCATGCCGATTTCAAGATTTTTGGACATCTATTCTCCACCCAACAGCTAATTCTGTCTGCCTTCTGTTTGATAGATGGGATGTTGGATGCGGGCCCTTCCTGCAGGAAATCAGTTGGCACTTGCAGAGACGGCTGTCCCCAGCAGACGTCAATTCTGGAATGTGGCAGGGGATCCCCTTCCAGAAGTCAAGTGTGACACCGGAAATACTAGTAACTATTAATACTGACTGTATATTTATGATGAAAAATTGGCAAGTGTGATGCTTTAAGACCTATCCCTACCTAAAGTGTTATTGTGGAAGCTGGCATGAGACCAAGTGGGTGACTTGAATCTAGTAAAACTAACCTTGCTCTCTCTTTTTTCTCTCTCTATAAGTATAGTCATCAGAATAATTGAGGCACTTCTCTAACTGAAAGAAAAAAATTGTGTTCTGGGAGCCTGATGACATAGTAAAACATGAAACTACAATCTGATAAACTCTGGAGGAAACTGAACATTTTTTGTAGTGTGTTGTGTAAAATAACAAATTCTTATTCTGTATCATACAGGCAAAAGTTAAAATTAGTAACATTTATGTTACCTTTAGCAAGGTGACCTTGCTATAGGGTTATATGGTTGGATTATTTTAAATACTGTTTTAAATGTCTTTTTTGAAATAAATTCAAATTTTACATATATAATAATACAGTTGCATAAGTGAGAAAGAATTTACAAATTCATTGGTATGCACAGCGTAAGATCTGAAAATCTGAAATTTGGTATGCTAGTCTGCTTTTCAGCAGAGCTATTTTGGC
The DNA here is from genome assembly GCF_000700745.2 of Antrostomus carolinensis. NCBI lineage: Eukaryota > Metazoa > Chordata > Aves > Caprimulgiformes > Caprimulgidae > Antrostomus > Antrostomus carolinensis. The sequence continues at coordinate 104,714 of NW_010308897.1, forward strand.
AGATGCATGAAGTGTCTGTTCTAGAAAGCACGACATTTAACTTACACTCTAATGATTCTTACATTCCTGCCATTTTTGTCCCCACAGTGGCACATCAAAGAAGCTGGTGGCATTTTGGATGTCAGAGTGAATATTCACTAACTAGAGCTATTCCTAGATATATGTAGCCAGAAGGTAGGGAATTATAGGTCTGTCCTATACTTGGATGGGAGACCATGAGGAAATCTGGATATAGGATGAACATTTACCCACTGGAATTAAGCAGAAACATTGCACCTAATTCTATTGTCACTGCTGAGCTGAGATAATGAGAAAGAGGTGAAAGCAATGCCTAGAGATTACAAGTGGGTTCAGGGTTCTTTATTAAAAGATATGATAACTCTACATCCTGGCTTTACAGAGCTAGATAAAAGGGGATAAAAGAAAAATAGGGAAAACTGAAATACATTATGATTGAGTTACTTTTGGAAGCAGAAAAACAGTCAGAGCTGGGATTATAGTCAAAATCTTCACATGCCTGAGTGAACAACAATTTCATTAGGCTGTACTGCCACTTCATCAAGTACATCAAATACACTTCATCAGCCAACTCCTTGTTAGCAGCTGTAGCATGGGGGCTGATAATGGCAATACCACTCTGTAATCCTCCTTGTTTTTTATTTTAAACCAGAGGAACAAGGATTTAGAGCTGTAGCAGAAAACATTCGATTTATCCTCCTCTTAAAATCATAGTCAGCTCCAGAACAAGCCATTGGCTTGCTTTTCCTGCATGCTCTTTTGGACTTCAACCCCTTAGTGCCCACTACTGCCAGCCTTTGCTGCTTCTTTTCCCAAGAGTCATGTTGGCCAGCCTCACATAGCAGAGGGCTTCTCCTTCCTTTCCTTTCCTTTCTTCTCTCACCTGTCTTAGACACAGGCTCAGAAGTCACCACCTCTGGGTGCAAGGGAATGGGCACCAGAGAGGCAAAAATCAAGCAACAAAGTACTCTAGATTAGCTCCCTGTGCAATGCTCCGTCAAAAGTCTGATGTATAAATGAGCTGGCATGATTTAACCTTTTCATACACCTTTGGTGAGAACAGATGCAGGTCAGATGATGACAGTTTAAAAATGAGTTAACAACACTGGAAGAGGGTGCGAGAACCATTTAGGGGTAGGAAGACTGAGTTGCAGTGAGTATTGAGAAAATAAAAATCAGTTTACCGAAAAGCAGATTAAGAGATGTCTCAGTTACTGGTTGTTAGAACCAGTGTGGAAAACCTGATTGATAAAAGATTATTGAATCTACTAGACAAAAGCATAAAAGAACTGCTGTTTTGAAGCTCAAGCTAGACAAATGCAAATAGAAAAGAAAGCCTATATTTCTTAACAATGAGTAGGATGTTAAACTTAGAAAGAGGCTTCCAGGACAAGCAATAAGTTATCTACTCTGGATGTCTTTCTGGAAGGCTAAATTTTAATCAAGCACAAATTATTGGTGTTGGTACAGGTTAAATATAGTGGCCTGTCATATATGCAGGCCTGAAGCTCTGCCTAGCAATGAAATACATGAATAAAGACATTGTATGAGTCTGTGATTATGTGATGGATTCATGGAACCAACAAGTGAATAACTGAGACAGGAACTTGGCTGCGTAACCTGCTGATTGGGACCTCTAGCCAGCTTTGGGAGATGGATGTGGCCCTGTTCCTCTTTGTGTCTTTTACATTAGAAAGTCCTAGGGAGGGAGAAATCCAGGAGACAGATCATACCCAGCTATAGTCTGTGGATGCTAGACTTCACAGACAGTTTCCTTTTTACACATTTTCTTACTATTTCCCCAGGTCTTAATTTCCCAGCTGCACAGGGCTCTTTAGCCCAAAGGGAGGGAGATGTCATCCCTGCCCTTGGGGTAGTACATAGCATAGTAGTCTAAATACATTCCTAAGATACAGATGCTATGAGTCTGACTCCTGGGTTTAGACAAAGCTTCACAAGTCGCTGGTTCCCTGTATGACTGTACTGACCAATAAACAGTAATTTATAAGCAGATACTGACATAAGCAGTTGTTTTTGTTAATGAAGTGGTGGGTTCCAATGTGAGATTAAAGTACCTGCATCTATGGTCCCATTACAGTCGGGGTAGATCTAATCAGTGCAGTCTCACTGGAGCTGAGGGAGATATTCAGCTAACTAGCCATTAGGTTTGCAATTTAGTTACCCACACAAAGCTATTCGGTATCCTCAGAGCATCTGAAATGTCTGCAGAGTGCTGTCAGAAACAACCTATGGCTTATAGGAGATCCTTATCTCCTCAAGTAGCAGCTATAGGTCAGGAAGGATATTCCACAGCAAATGAAATAGCACTAGACATCTACATGTGGGTAGCTCAGTCCCTCCCTGGGTGTCAAATTGTGGTTAGCTAAATCACCAACCTTGCCTCTATTGCACACGTGACTAAATGTCTGCTGAGTATGATTGGAGTTGTGACATTTCATGCAAAAGTAGGTACCCTTACTTAGGGGTCTTAATCTGAAGCCGAATCCTACCCAGACTAACTGTAGCTCTAGTGCTCTGTGTTGTGGTCACCAGTTTAAGTTCATGCAGAGTATACCTCCTCAGCCATCACAGGTTTTGCCTAAATGCTAGACTCAGTGCCAGGCTCATTGTGTGTGGGTTATTGCATGCAAGTGGCTAAACCTTATGGTCCTGACAGCTCCAAGTCTCAGCCTGGAGTTCCCCTATGAGTTGTACATTTGACTGATGTAAAGCAGTGCCAGCAGGAAGGCTTTCCAGATCTACTGTTTAGGATCAATATGCCTAAACTATGCTGCAACCCCAGCTTGGATGGTCTGAATCTTGTCCTAAATGCCTTATCTATCACTTTGACATTATATAAAAATGTATGTATGCTTTGGTTTAACTAGGAATGTATGTACAATAGGCAACAAAGCAATGCTAAGACCATCACCTATGATGGGGAGAAATCCATTTTTATCTTTAATGAAGAAGAGAGATTTTTAGCAACCTTTAAGGTGAAGCAAAGTTTCTTAATCACTGTCCTATTCTTAAGAATGGTTAACATTATCTTTAATGAGATTTACCTTTGAATGTCTATAACAGCCACAGAGTCCTTTTAAGCACACAATACTAAGGTGAGGGAATAGCATTGAAACCTTGTAACAAAAGTTTTCACTTCTGTCAAGGAAAGATCACTGAGGCAGATAAACTGGGTAATGAACCATCACTGTCACTAACTTCCCCACAACAATAAAAATAGAAGGGTCTGGGTCTTCCACTGTGGACACTTTTATTTTATATAATACCTACTACACAGTGACTGATGAGGTGAATAGAGAAAGCAATTATCACAGAACAGTTAGGAAGAGAGTTAGAATTAAGCAAGGAAAAAACCACAATGGTCATAATTTTAAGCCAGAAAATTCACATTTCTCATGTCCTGCTATCTTACTCCTTTCTTTTCTGCCTGCACTAGCACAACTGATCCTGCTCTGCTAATCTGCTTTGTACATTACATATCCCATTCCTATTTATTCTACCATCATCTTCAGCCATCTCTAAAAGCCCAAAGCACAACTATGTTTAAAAAAAAAAGTAACAAAAGTAGAATTATTTGGACCATGTTACAATAAGGAAGATGAGGACTTGGTTTCCTGTCCTACCCCTGTGGTCATTACTGCTGCAACTCATGCTGTCCCTGGGTAACCATGGGCCAGCTGAATGCAGGCAGAGCCCAGTGTGCCTCCCACATCACCCTGATCCTGTCCTTCTACTCCAGAGCTGCAGGGTTTGCACTGGAAACATGGATAGCAGATGAATATCTATGCACACTCTGGCTTCCTGCATGCTACGCTCCTTCATTCAGGGCAGTTTTGTTGGGGCTTTGTCCCATCTTTATTAGGTAAGGAATGCACAAGGAACTGAGTAAATGGGTGTGATGTGGTTAGCAGACACAAACCCATGTCCTATTCTACTTACCTGCAGTGATCTTCTTGCCTCTTGCCAACACAAACACCTTCCCAGGGAGGCAAGGACTCAGCCCCAGGAATGGATTTTGTTGCACTATTTTCTGCTCTCTCATACATCCTGTGTCTGAAGGGGCTACTCCTTTTCTTCTTGGGATATTTAGAGGACAAATACTTCTCAGGCAGGATCCATTTTCACTTCCATGATGTAGCTATGAGAAAGGTATAACAGAGTACTGCAATAGAGAGCTAGACAACATGCTCATTATTTCTAGAACAATGTAGCCTTTTTTCTGAGTTGAACAAACACTTCACCCAGCAATACTATCCTTGGCAGTACTACAGTGTTCACAGCTTCTGTGGCCTAAGTAGGTAGATTAAGTTTCTCACCTGATTAATCACCCCAGTGGCCCTTGGTGTCTCTGCAGAATAAAACATCATCACTTGCTTCAGTCACTGATGTTCTTTGTTGCTGCAAACTTTTTGAGAGTTTTGGTACAATCCTCTTTTGCTTGCTGCTCCCTTCCTTGTCACTGCTAAACCATTCATTTGAATCTACTTTTTCTCCAGATCAGACTCACTGCTGCAGATCTCAACTCTTCCCAGCATCCAAGCAAAACTTGTCATGCTGCAGAAATGTCTCCTCTAGTTTTCTTTTTTTTCTTGTCCCCCTCCCATTGGCCTACCAACTAGTCTAGAATTACCTTGCCCATTACCCTGCATTGGTTTTGGACTGACAATTGCTGTCTCAAGTGATACTTAAGTTGCTACAAACAAAGCAGTTTTGTCGATCTGTATTTCATTTTTTCCACCTGTTGGATATTTTCTTCAGACATGGCTTAGCCTGGTGGGAACTCTGCTTCTCACAGGCCAGTGACAATGGGGCAGTGGGCATACCCTGCACTGCATAAAAGGTCTCTAGCTCTGCTTTTAATGTTTGATTGGAAGAGAAAATATTGTCTAAGATTCATAAAACAGTGAGGGAAGTTATAACCATTAGAACTTGAGGCAGAACAGCTCATTGAAAAAGAGGGTTTAAGCAGAGGAACACATTTTCAGTAATCTGCAGGGAGAGGTCTGTGCAAAGCATTCCGTGTATTTTGATTCTCACATGTTTTAGCAAATCATCCCTGAAGAGGCAGCGTGTACCATATGGGTATCCTAAAACCTGCTTTCAAACTGAAAGTCATTTGCATTCAAAAAATTTAGCCCCAGATTTGCATACCATGCTTCAGAACTGTAAAGTGTGAATGGCCCCAGGTACTAACCACCCTTCTCTAAATATTCCTCCTTCCTACCAAGGTAAAGGAAAGCTTTATGGACTTGTGCTCCCTTGGGCATCTTCGATCTTGAGATGAAGTCCATTCATTTTCTCTCCTCCGAGTGATGGAGGCCATGCTTAGAGGCAGCTCTAGAGAACATGTACCCCTCGGAGGGCTGCAGGGAGAAGCTGCTTTTCTATTTCCTGTCTGGGGATAAGTGTCAGAGGTCAAAGCAATACCATTAATCACCCTGTCATGTGATGGATGGCGATATCCACACCTTTTGGTGATTGCTGTTGCATCTCTCTCCTTATATCAAATCAAAAGCAACCAAAACATAATGTCAATCAGTAATTTATTGACAGCTGCAAGCTAATTCAGCTTATTAATAAAGTACACTGGTTGACACAATGAGGATAAGGCCATGGTAAACAACTGAAGTCTCCTGACAGATGAATGGATAAGATTGGTCTCACTGGACATCTAACAGCAGCTCTCTTCCTGAGCCTTGCTTGCTCCTCGTCACATGGCTGCTTCTTCCTCCTAAGAGGTTTCCTTCCAGTGCAGCCTGTTTGCTGCTGGAGCAAATCCTCCAGTTTCAACACACTGCTCTGGTGTTTCTCACTGTTGTTGGCAGGGTGGGTGGTGGTACTTCTGTCAGTATGGAAGGGCTGTTGGGAACCTTCCCAAGTTCTTAGGAAACACAGAAATTGCAAGCGCTTGTGTTCTCCTTCAGCATCCTCTTTCTCCCGTGGGGTGGAAAAAAGGGTTGGCTATGACAAACAGCTGTAGGATGAAAGGAACAAGTGTAGGATCCCCCATTCGTTTCATACCATATGACATTTATTCCATTATTCTCCTCTTTGGCTAAAGAAGTCTGATGTAAAAACAAACATTAAGGCTTTGAGAATGCCTAGTCCCAGCTGCATTGGGGTGCTTGGTGGCACCCTCTTAATGCACTGCACTGGATCTAGGCAGAAATATCTGCTGTGGGAAGTCTTATCTGAGGGGTAGCATTTCTTAGCGTGACTATAAAGAGGAACTTGTGTGAACGGGATGTCTCGGGTTCTCTCCCCAGCATCCCACAACTTGCTCTGTGAAAGTGATCCTTATCTGCAGCCTGGCAACTGTATGTATGTTTTTGTACAGCCCTACAACCCACTGGCTTGTAGATATTGTAGGAGTCCTTTCCTCTGAGTAAGATATTTGCCAGTCCTGAAAGAGGGGTCTCCCTAATGCTATTTTGAATTAGTTTTAGCACATGACAACATTAAGGAGAAAATAGTATGTTTGCTTAAAAAAGTAGATGTTCAAGAATGGAGCAATACTTAAGAAAGACCATCCATTAGCAGTACTCTTTCTTTCTGGTTCATGTTTTATCTTAAAACTGTCATTAAAACTGGTAAGAGAATATGAGGGAGGAGGTCACCGGTAGATAGATAACATCAAAGTTGGCTGTCTTATCTAACTTTGAAGTGTATCTTGTAGCTGTACTAAAATGTTGTACAATAAAATATTTTTTAGTAACCAAAACAAGCTCCTCCATGTGAAATTTCTCTGGCAGAAAAGCAGAAATAGTTGCAAGCTGCTCTGCCAAAATGTTAATTACTCCCTAGGGAATCATCCAGTTATGCACAAACATGTGGCTGTTTATATCTTCTGCATAATGCATATAACTTAACTAATGCACTTTTTTTTCTGGAGAGGAGATCTGTATATCTGAGTTAATATTATGTCAGCTGCACTTCCACAAGTTGCAGAAGAAAGAAACAAATGTATGTTCATAGAGGAATGCAGAGAAATCAGACATGGTTTTCAAATTACAAAAATTTTTTATACCTTCTCTGTATTATGGCCACAGAAATATTTCTGTCTTTTAATAACTCTCAGGTTCTCAGGGGACTACAATGTAAGTCCAACATGGGTTCCCTACCAGCTCAAAAAACAGGCAGAATGGATGATGAAGTGAAGAGATGCTCCCCTTTCATTCCTTGCTAAAGGTAATTTAAGGGAATGGGAGTTTTTGTGTGGGAGAATATGTGATGCAAGAATAACCTAAAAATATTTCTTCTTGCTTCCATAGCAACTCCAATGCCAGCATCTCTCTGAATTCATTAATTCATTCTTCCAGCCCTCTTTGTGGGTTTTGTCCAGTTTGCGGAGGTGCAAAGTGATGTTTACAGCTTATGTTTACAGATGTGTGTCTACAGTCTGTTCCGGCAGCACAGTACATCCTCTTCCCTGCTGGCAGCAGGGCTTGCTGGGGGAAAGGCTGATGGCCCTAATCTCACTCATGGAGCTAAAGGACAGCAATTACCCTCTGCAAACTGCTCTCTCCTTTGCACTCTGGCTCATGCTCCAGCTGACCCCAAAACATTAGAAAGTGGTCTGTGGCATCCCTCATTTCATGGTAAGGTGTTGTAAAAGTAGTCTTGCAAACACATTTTATCTCTGTCTCTTCTGTGTCATAATGGTTAAATACTGAAACTTATACTTGCAAACACTCATTTCAGTAAAATACCCTCACATGACTCTGTGAGGGAAGGAGACAGAAAGGGGGTGCAAGGTTCAAAATTTGCAAGGTGCAAATTTTTTTTTTTTTTTTTTTGTCCTGAGGGGAAATTATTTCAGCTATTTACATGGCTGTGTTGAACATTTCTAGGTCAGCTGGATTTGAGGGAGTGATGGAAATGAAGTACATTTTGCTGTAGAAGTCTACCTTCCTCCTTGTGGTTATAAAGAACATGCTTTAGACCCAATGGTTCCACATTTGAGTGGGGTTTGCAACTGAGGACTGAGTAGCATGGTCCAGTGGGTATCTGTGGGTCTCTGCTTCTCATCATGTCACTAGTTCTTTACAGTCGTGTCTTTCTGCCTTGTGTCTGATGCTAGCAAAGATACAGTACATCTCCTTTCTAAGTTATAAGCAGAGCCTTGAGTGAAAAGTGCTGTAACAAGAAAGGTTTTATTACTTTCCAAATTGTGGTGGTTTTTTGGTTTCTTTTTTTTTTCTTCAGAAAAAATATAATATTTTAGAGAATGCGTTGGTGTTCCTGGAAATTCAGTGAGGGCTAACACTTATCTCTATGAGAACTCCTGTAAAACTTCTGTGTTTACAAGTGAACAGTTTTAAACAATGTTGGGTGAGCAATTGGTCATGTTAGCACATATTATGTTTCCCTGGGATATGGAGGGTGAACACAGCCACAGCATGCCCACACTTCCACAGGCCATGACGGATGACTGCCTTAGGCTTGATACAGATTTGTGTGAGCAGCAGTTATCCTGCAGGATGATAATGATGACATGAAAAACAGCCTGCTGCCAGAGATGATGGAGGGAAGGTGCTCCCAGTGAAGGGTCCACAGAAGTCCATGTGAGTAGCTCTGAGACGAGGGCCCCACCAGACTCAGGAGGAGCTCTCGAAGCCGAAGCATATGGCCTTGGCCAGGCCCTGGAAGCAAGAGGAACTGCTCTCTATGTCTTGAAGCCCAGACCCAGCACTCTTCAGTTCTAATCCCAAACTTCTGATGTCCTTCTGTAGTGCAAAGAACATTTGTTTCAGAATCTTGTTCAAAATCTTCTAGTTCCCCATTTCAACAACTTCTCTCAGACTCGAGACATTTATATGCTCCTTTGTCGAAGGAACAGAGATTCAGCTGATGTGTCCAAAAGGCTGTTGGACAGTCCTTTCTATTCCCCTTTTTTAGTCTTTTGTCACCCTTAGACTAGATAAAAAAAATAATTTTGATCCTCTTATACTTTTGACTTCAGCCTTCAGCCAAGAAATTCATTAAAATCAAAAGCCAGAATAGGTATGTAAGTCAGTACCATTTCAAACTGTAATGTCATAAAATAAAATAACAGCAAACCACTTCAGAAGATGCCATTTTAACTAATTTAGAATAGCTGCTCTGCCATCTAGTGTCATTGCATAATATATGTGAAAACCCAGCTTCCACCCTAACTGTTGAAACACCCGTCATGTACTTTTTTTTTCTAGTAAGTGTTAAAGGTCTGGCATGTGCCTCTATCAATGAGTGACAGAAAGGGGGATATGTCAGGAGTAGTCTCCATTCAGAAGCTCTCCCATGTCAGTAAGGTGAATATAAGTTGTCCCTTACAGGAAAGGACTGTTCCTTATTTGGATATGTGTGCTGCAAAGCTAAGCACATCTGAAGAACTACTGACCTTCACCCTGTGATTTGTCAGCTCTATAGAGGCCACATAGTCAATTCTTTATTTTAG
>NW_010308897.1:114224-140769 GCF_000700745.2 Antrostomus carolinensis
TTTTCAAGTCTACCAGATGTTCATTTTGCCCCAGGTATTTTCTGCTTCATAGTATTAGGTCAGCTCCAGAAGCGAAAGGTTGCCTAAATAGAGGTCTGAATGCCAGTGGTCTTCACTGGATGAAGGGAACAGACTGAAATTTGTTTGTTTGTTTGTTCAAGCTTGGGGAATTGTTTGTTTTTTAAACAAGTTAGTAATAAGTGATAAATATCTTTGCCTATTTTAATGCCATATGTAAATACTTAGAAGTAATTTAGAAATCCTTTTTTTTTTTTTTTTTCAGGGCCAAACACCACTCTTGCCAGGGGAATCAGATACATGGAAATCAGGAGTTATTCACGTATTCTGCCTGTTTCTTACCAAACCAAATCTCCTTACTTAGAGGTTGTCCTGATAAATCTTTAGAAATTGACCTAATTTGCCAGAATAACTCCAAATTTGGATCAGTGCTCACAGCTTCAATTGATAACAGATGTTTGGCTCCAGTTAAAGGATTTAAATCTTAAGTATGACTTTACACATCTTCTTTTGAAATGTCACAGCCCTTTGTACTCATAACTAGAAACTATGCCAGAACAAACCGATACTGTCAATAGCAGAGCTGAAAGAAAACACACAAAGCACAAGACACTGCATTCCAGAAACAGCACAAATGAAGTTTGGAAAAGCTCAAATTTGAGGCAACTAAAACTATGATATAAATACTGAAGCACAGTAATGGTCTGCTTAATTTAGAAGCTGATGAAAAATACTGCCTTACATCTTCTTTCTCTAGCAAGCTCACGAGATTGCCACTTTATGGGGACATAAGTGCAATGAGGCAGATCTCAGCTACTGTTACTGAAAGGTTTCCTTGAGTTTTTGAATTCCTAAACCAAATAGATGTTCATTCAAAAATGAGGAGAAAAAAAGGAGAAGAAATCTTTTAGGACTATAGGTGCTGATTTTATCTTACCATAACATTCCTAAAAGAAATATTTTTACAGCCTATCTTGTTGGCAGGACCTCTAAATCCACGTTTGTTCCCAAAGCACCCTGGTATGAAGTGTTGTAGTGGACTCTGAAGCATCCTGAGTTGGCTCTGATGAACATGACTTTACTGTTTGGTAGGTGACTGAGGAGATCTGGGTTTTCCCTTTCTCACCAAAGCTGACCAAAAGACAGCTGTGTTTTCAGGTGTTAAATGACAACCAGAGATCTGTAAACTTGATGCATGGGTGTTGTTTACTCTGATGTGCTCTAGTTCTCAGAATAAATAAATGATCCCTCTCTCACCAAAACTAAATCACTTTTTGTTTTTATTACAATAGTCCCAGCTGTTACAAATAGCTGGCAGTAATAATCTGTGGTTTAGACTGATTAGCATCCTATATCCTTTCATTTCTAAAATGGTATTTTAATCAGATTGTAATTCCTTGAAACCTCCACGTCAATGAGTACTTCCCTAACCATTAATCAATTGAGTTTTGCCCTCTATTAAGCTGCTTAAAACCACTTCACATTACTGATTGATAACTTCCATTGCCTCCAGCACGTCGCTGACATACTGTGGGTTGGTTTTTTTAATATCAGGGCCATGACACTATTTTAAGACTGAGAAAAAGAGCAGACGTTTGCATTGCTGATGTTGCGGCTTTTCAGCTTTCCCATTTTAAATCCCTGTTTTCTTCAGGGATTTGAAATTGGGTCATAAATTCATTCCAAAGTGAAATCACTTTCATTGGTCTAATCATGCAAGTACTCAATGTCTCTTCTGGGAGTCCAGTTCTTAGCGTGCAAGTAGCTTAGCTCCTTCTGCTCAGCTCCCCTGCATTCATATTTTCCAGCCTCTATGATTGTTTTTTTTTCCTTTTGTTTGGTTGATTGCTTTTGGTGCTACTGTGCTGAAGCAGAAATTTATTTTTAATAAAGAAGTTGGTAAGTTGTTACTTTCCGGTGCAGAAGGATAACAGTTGTTTTGGCTAAGAAGGAAAATAAACTTATTTGACTTGAGATCAAATGCATCCTATATTAATTAACACATTGCAAACTGGTTTACTGGAAATATGAAGAAGCTACATTAGCACCTCAGGTCAGAGAGTTTTTTGGGTTAACTAAGAGCTCATGATGAAGGGCCTGATTGAGGCACGTCCTTTCTTAGATACCATTTCTCAGATATTTGCTTTCCCTGAAGAAAAGTGGCTTATTTGCATGCTAATTTACAGTAGTACACGTGTCGTGTTTCAGTTTTAACCTGGTAACATGTTCCAGCTATGATACACTCATGCATTTAAGTAATTATCAGAAAGGCAGAACCACGAACAGTAACAACTACAGTCTGAAATTTGGCCACCAGAAGAGACAAGAGGAAGATAAATCCTCAAAGCCCCAAGGCTGCACAGAAATCACCTTGAAGGAAGGAATAAGCTGGGTTCTCTGTAGGTCTTGCTACTGACATAAAAAAGAAAAAAAACAAATCCCACAAACCCAAGCATTTCCATTATGATTGCTACTGCTAAACCTAATTAACTCTCAGTATGTGCTAGACATAGCAGACCTGATTAAAGTCTCCTATTCTGGTGTTAAAAGATAATCCAAGGCCTTTAAACTTTTATTCAGATGCCTATGATTTTGCTGGAGCACCTGCTGTACAGCACATGCTAATTAGAATTTTTTTACTTTAAATTATCTACATCACTTTTTTATGAGAGGAAAGAAGGAAGGAAGGACATTTTAGCACCAGTTGACTGCCAATGGCAGCTCCTGAAGGAGTGGAGTTCCACTGTTGTCTGCAAGTGCTGAGGATATTTCTTTCTTAATCACCTCTGTTGGAGATGAACTTCGCCTTTGTTCAGTTCTACTTTACTGAAATTATTTTCCTTACCTTGCTATGCGTTGTTCAGGCTGCTGGAAGACTGCTGTTTGTGGCTAAAGGAATATTTTGGTTCCAGCTGAGATCAGGTTTTGTTTCTGCAGTGGAATTCTTCCAAGTTTAGAGCAAATTTTTTTTAGAAGTCCCTCATTTTTTTCTGAGACATTCCACTTTTCACCAGAGCAGACTCAGAGCAACTATGAAGACTATGGTGGTATAATAGGCTGTGGTTGTGACAGGAGAACTAGCAATGCAAGGCATTGTGAAGTAGGAAGTGACTGTATCCTGAGTTAATAAAAGTCTGCAATATAACACAATAATCTGTATTGGATTATAGTTCATTATCTCAAACTTTGGAAGGAGAAGGACAGCTTGTTTGCTTTTATTCTGAAGAAGTTCTATAAATTATGGGAGGTACCTGGCTTAGTTATTAGAAAAAGACACTTAGTACTTTTTGGTACTTTGTTGATTGCTAAAACTCATGAAGTCTCACAATATTTGTCTATAAAGGTCTGCTAATGCAGTCCTTTAATAACTGGCACATGCTCTCTTTTGTTTTAGGGCAAGTCCTTTCCACTTCTATTGGCATTGCAGCCCCCTGTGACCCACTGAGTGAGGAGGTGGAGAATCAAGGGTCCCATTTATAGCTTTCTAAATCAATAGAAATAATCCCTGGGGAGTTTTGAAAGAGATCTTTAATTACTTAACACTGACCCTGTAAAATAATCTCCTATCAAAGCTAGCTGTTCAGTGGGACAGCTAGTCACCTGATGCATTGTTCTGCTTTTTAAAGAAAAAACAAAAAAAGAAATTAATTTGAGTTCTGATTTAGAAGTTTGCTAGGCCAATTCAGATGGCAAATTTTTTTGAAGAGAAAATACCTACATCTGTGTGTGGGAGTTCCTTCGGAAATACAACATGATTTTTCTTTAGGCACTGTTAATATTTCAGGTTGACCCTGTGTTCGAAAAATACAGAGACTCTTTTTACTTGTCTTTTGGGTTATACTATCTGAAAATTATTCCAATGGCTACAAGAATTGTTGGTGCAACCTACAAAATTTTGTAAAGGGAAATCATGCTGTACTACATCTTGACCATAACCCATCAATACTGAGCTGAGAGAATACTTCAAAAGAGTGAGTTTTCCTCCTGCTCTCATATCAGTCGATCAGTAATGCATAAGTATTTGCATATGTGAAAAGTTAGTACAGTTGATAGAGTGATGACAAAACAAGGTTACAATATTTTCATTATTGCGACCACCCAAGATTCTTTAAAAAAATAAGAAGTATCTTCTCCTGTTTTTTTATGTCCCTCATAGATTTTGACCTTTTGTCATTTGTGTCTCCAGAATTTTTTCTGCAACTTTGAAAGACAATATAAGAAGAGAAGTCTATGGTTTACAATTACAAATTTTGTATAGCTATTAATTAAAGCATGTTTTAATTTCCTTTCTGACTTTATGTTGTAGGATCATTGTTACAACTGAATCCATTTTTCAGAGGCTCAAAAACATCACTACTTTTTGCTTATGTGTTTGCCCTTCCCTCTATCCTTTGCTCATTCTGTGCATATTTGCCTTTATTTCTGTTGCTTCCTTTTCTGTGTTTACCATTCTCTGTTCTTTCTATTTTCTCAATGTTTGCCTTTCTTATGCATGCTTTTAATGTACCTTTGCTTTTCCTAAAGCTTTCTCTGAGCTCATATTCTCTGAAAGTGCAAGGTTATGCCTAGCAATCAGTAACTTAGTGACTGAGTCACCAATCGCACTGAATTAATGTTGCATCTCTGGTATCCTCCCATCACCTTTCTCAGCCTGCTTCTTTTAGACACTCCAAGGATTTGTTGAACTACTGTGTCGGGGCAGGAAAATAGCATAAGCATAATCGCTCTGAGATGATAGTTTCTTTCCCGTTTGTAGTCTAGCTTACTCCTTCTTGGCCTTGCAAAGTTCATTGCCTTGCCACAAGCTGTAATATCCTCCCTGCTTTGTCTGCAAATGAGCCCATACCTTTTTGGTGAAGACCTGTCCTTTTACGCCACTATAGAAAGCTAAAGGAAATGTGCTGGTCATGACTCTGCTTCAAGGTGTTCATATTATGCCAATGCCACAGGACTGGGACAGATTATTCCCTTAATATGTGGTACATGACCACATAGTTCTGCCATGATCCAGCATCTCAGCATTGTTACTATGATTTTCCTTAAAATTTTTGCTAGCTCAGTACCTGATGTAGGTATTATTTACAAAACTAAGATTTTTACTCATACATTAATGCATTTTGTATGAGCTTGTTTCAGAATAATATTTGGACTTTCAGCTGATATTAGTAGGAAAGATGTGATGTCGTACTATCATGTCTGGGAGGTTGTGGCACACATTAAAACAAGCTGAACGGCCTTGTCCAATTCCCATTTATATGTCGTTCACTAGTACTGTCCCTATCACCTGCAGGAAGTGAACGGACATGTAACTGAGCTGTCATCTTGAATGAAAATAGACATGTTATAAGTGCACATCTTCACACCTTGAAAAAATAAGTGGTGTGATCTGCCCTTTAAAAAAGTCTTAATGTGGTTTTTTTTTTTCTCATTTTTAAAACAAAATTTCAAGTCTAAAAAGGAACAACGCAAAGTATTGTGTGACTCTGTAAATCCTTTCATAAAAGGAAAATTCTGTTTAAAGGCTTTCCATATAAAAAACAGAATTATTTTAAGAAGGTAATGGATACATGGTGTTGGAATAAAAATTGAAGGTCACTGATTGAATGACCTCAAGTCAGTTAATGTTCCTATTCACTGGAGTACAAGAATAGTAACATTAAAGGTGACAAGTTTATAATTGGTATAGAGATACAGCAGGTAAAAAATTAACCTGTGAAACTTCACTCCACTGGAGATTTTTAAACAAGACTAAGCTGATAGTGGCCAGTATAACCTTAGATACCCTAGCTTTAAAAAATAAGGCTTTCAGGGAACATGGTCAATACAAATTTAGAGGTAAATTAAAAACATCCTCCTTGTGTCAGAATTATTAGAAACATGCCTCAATGGTTGGTGGTGTATATCTGTTGGTTTTGCACTCACCTCTGAGACCTTTAGCGCTAATTACTATTGGATAAGCTATCAATCAGACTTGATGTACCGAATCTGAAGTAACTGGGTAATTGCTGTTGGTGGGACAGTGTGGAATAAGCCTGGGCTTACCTGGGATAGACCAGATGCTTCTGCAACATTGATGGGTTTGGACTAGGGGAAGTACAGTGTGAGACAGTCACTGGGGATGTTGGGCTAGAGAACATGTGCTGCACCAAATGGCACTAAGGGGTGGGAGAAGGGTGGGACATAGCATTCCATTAGGTCCTTGCTCCCAGTAGGTCTGCATCCATATGTAGTTGAATATGAAGTCCATGGGGAACTGTCAGCTCAGCTTCTTTCACAAGTGCTAATTTCATCCCACATAATTAACTTTTTAAAAATCCTGTTCTTTGCACTGACATTAACACTCATCAGTTGATGGATCATAAAAGGCTCTTTTTGAAAGTGGCTCACACAAGAATCTTCTTGAATAAAGAAGAACGTGTCTAGACTTAGTACTGTAGGTAATTCTTGCTAGGATAAAAGTAATTTCTGTTAAAGAAAAACGTAGTTTTATTAGAACTGTCTTTGAAAAAAGGAATGTTTTCTACACTAATATGTTGTGATGGCTGAAATTTACACACTTCTTGCAGCCTCAGATAAAAAAGTACACCTCTTACTACCATTCATATTAATTTGCTGTCCTGACAAGAGTCTTTACTGTGGCCACCACATATTCTTCTAAAAAAATGTCAGTGGGAGAGCAGTGCATAAACTACAAGTCAGCACAAAATCCAGCCTGTAAGAGCTAAGGTCTTTTACATACAAACAGACAATAAGAGGATTTGAAAAGATGTCAGGTGTGTGACTTTGTCATGAGGATGCAATGCATCATTTCTAATCTCACAAACCTTAGTGGTCGTGAAAATTAAGAACTGCTGTTAATAGCTAATTATTCCCACACACGAAGTTTCTGCTTCAGCTTCTGTCCTGAAGAGTGTCCTATGAGCATGAAAAGTTGCTATTTTTTTCCAGTTCTGACAGTTGTTCTGTAAAAGACATTACCTCTCCTTGCAAACCTTGCTTCTTTCATAATGTCCACCACAGTGGTGGTTTCCCTGTATGACACAAAGTATGGATGTACTGGAAAGGATTCTTAGGACAGGACTTAGAATTTGTTGTCCTAAGTAATGGTCTGGTAAGCACTGAATTTTGTTGGAGAAGCTGAGAAGCATCAGATGAAATCTGCCTGCTCAGGAGTTACTTTGGTTGGATAGGCAAGCAAGAGAGTGGGAAATGCCGTATCTGGCACAGTAGAAAGAAAAAAGACCAGGACCGTGAGTGAGGGCTTGAAGGCTATCTATTGTGCAAAGCAGGAAACAAAAAACCAACAAAAAATCCTGCAAAGGAGGTAGTTAACCAAGTTTTTCTATAGAGAAAGGTGGCTGGTGAAGATCTTCGCTTATCGTAACAAAAATCTTAAGATGCATTTAACTGCAAAATCTGTCTGCTCCAGATCCTGATAAACTTCATTTTATACATGGAATGTATAAGCAGTCAAAAAGGAAGTAACTTCTGGATATGGACTAATTTTATTTGTATTTACAAATATAAATGTGCACACAGCCTCACCTGCTTATTTCTGTACCCACAAACCTACATGTATATATATTTATATTACTGTACTCTCCAGGTTTTAATTTTGGAGTGCTTGTCTGAGTACCATCACCCCAACCTGCTAGTGCTGAATGGAGGATGTTTAAAGCAGGCCTGGTGTTTGGAGACGTTCCATCTGCAGACAGGCGTGCAGAGCTGGCTACGCACAGGAGGGCTGGGACAAGAGTGAAGATGTGTGCAATTGTAGGGTTGGGGCAATGATTTTGAAAACCATCAACCTTGTCAAATGCAATATTTTAAGATTCTTCCTCCAAATGCCTGTTACCCACAAAATATCACCAAAGAAAGTTTCCTTCTAGAGAGGCAGATCATTGCAGCAACTGTCTCTGTTCACAGAAGGGGCTCAGTGATTCAGACAGGCAATGATGATCAATGAGCAAAGCAGTGTCTAGCGTGCCACTAATGGAACAAAAAGGTTGAGGACACCTGAACGAGGGAGCTCAGCCGTCATCATCAACCTTGCCTCTGGGTCTCATTCTGAAAATCACAGGGAAGCTGTGCTCTTCCTCTCTCAAGATTTGCATGGGATATTTACTGCGTCAAGGATTCCTTCTGACATCTCTAATAGAAACAGCTAGAAGAAAGAGGGAAATCAGCACAGTGTCTCTGCATGCTGTGCTGTTGCCAAGCAGATTATATGCTGTAATCTGTAAGCACTGAACTGTGTTTGAATCATGAGGAACCTCTCCCTTGCTTTTGTTTTAACCTCCCTGGGAGAGGCGATGTTTCCGGACTGCTAATGTCACCGTGTGACCTGTTAATAACCTGTGAGAGCCTTCCTCCACTCCGCCGCCTCCTGCTCCCCCAGGACACAGCAGCTGCCGTCACATGGATCAAATGCCTGCCTTGTATGTGGTTCATTGAGAAAAATTCAAGCATGTGGCCTGAGATCCCCCTGATGACTGTCTGGGGATGATGATTTCTACCATCTGTTCTGGCTGCCTGCAGCTCCCGGAAACACCGAGGTGTATGTTGCTTCTGGCCATACGTGGGATTCCTAATGAAACCTCAGCTGCCATCCAACTGTCTGTGAATATCAGATAGGTTTGAATTATATTTCCGCCAAGAGGGGAGGGAGAAGCACTTTGTTTAACTCTTTAATCTGAGCCACTACAGAGCACGTGCATAATCATAGGGTATGAAGCTGCTGAATTATTAGCATCTGCATCACGGTGGCAGCTGTAGCATTTGCATGTGTGCTGGGTCTGTCCGATTCAAGATGCCCAGGCTGGTTGTTTCCAGGCTAAATACACAGCTTCGAGCCAAATTCATTTTACTGTAGCTCACTTGGAAGCCCTGCAATTATACCAGAGATTCGTTTGATCCCTTCACTTCTGATTTGTGTTAAAGGCACATTTCCTCTGTGTAAACTGTATATCGGTATATGACAAAAGGCTGCTTATCAAATGGTTTAAATGCAGACAAGGAATTACAGCAGTTTCAAAGCTGTTTATTGAGATGGAGAAGTCACAGTAAATTTATTAATTCTGGTATATGAAAGATACTTATGCAAAACCCCTTGATAACAAATAAATAGAAATTGCTTGTCTTTCAGGATTTTACAATCTATTTGTTATTTCCCTGTAATCTATCATTTCAAAACCTTTTCTTGCCATTTGCTGAATATCAGATTTTAGTGGATGTTGAAGGGCACCAAATCACCCAGAGGACCAGGTCTTAGCAGAAAGTATTTGACATTCTTGCTTGTTAGAATTACATAGACATCATCCATTGATACTCAAACTGTTTTCTCCCTTGATATTCATACTATCTTCTTTGAATGAATAGATACTCTCAGTAAGAAATCCACGGAGTTTTATGTGGTTGGAAAAATTGTTTACAAAGTCAGTGCTAGGAGCAGCAAAGTTATTACAGAGTTGCTGAATGGATCAGGAATAACTGCTTACACTTCATGCAGTTATTGTTCAGGCAGGGCAATGCAGAATATAAGACTCATAAGTGACCTCAAAGCAAAAAAGAAAAGGAAAAGGAAGTAGCTACCCAGCAGCAGTCAGTGGTGATAGCCTTGGGTTTGTAAATGGTCAGGAGAGAGGATCAGTACATGGTACTAGATGTTTTACATTTTCAAATTCAAGTTAAACACCTCTCTAGCATGACCTCATCCACTTATTTTTAGAGGCTATTTTTCTATTAATATTGTGGATGCTAAGCAAAGAATGCAAAACCACTTCTTAGCAGTGGCTCGTGGAGGGGCATTTGTTTTTGCTTTTGAAGCTTATTTTGTTATGCTATGAGACAAAACAGCAATCTGCAAATGCATTCAGCAGCTAGTGCATAGGCATGGGGTGAGAGGCAGGGTTCCCACTGTTGCTGGCATTCCTTTCTCTTGTCAACTGACTCACGCAGAGACATGCACATATCTCTTACATATGCACACTGTCAGAAATCAATTATCAGGTAGAAGGCTTGAAAGCAGATATTACCATAAAATTCAATAAAGTTTAGAAAGACATATCTATTTCTAATTTTCTACTGTATTGATTTTTTTTTTTTTTTTAAAAAAAAAGACCCTCAAAGACCCAGGAACTTTATATGGAAACATTTCATGCGTTTCTTGTCTGCAACCTGGAATGACGCAATAACTACCTTTGATTTAATCTTTAAAGCAGTTTTTCTTTTAGCAATGAATCCAAGACTACTGGATTTTAGCAAACATGAGCTAGTAAGCAGAGCGTGCAAATACAAAAGAGGTGGTTTGTCTGTAATATAAAGGTTCTCTAGGAACACTTATCTTTTTGTGGTCTGGATATAATTATACTACCAATGGCTGTCCAAAAAGGAAAAAAAAAAACAAAACCAAAACCATCTTAAATTTTAAAATAGTTAGCTTTTAGCATAGAGCTTTTTAAAGAAAATCTGGCATTTCTTTCTTCTTTCTGCGTAGATCCCTGCATCACTTAAGAGAGATTTGACAGATGGAGGCAGCTTGTAACAATGTACTTGAAGCTCTGGAAGACTGAAATGAGTAATCAAAACCATTCTAAAAATTACTTTTTCATGAATCTATTTAAAAATATATGTCACAGAGAATTTCTTTCCTCTCCTTTCCACTCTTCTTTTTTGTTTGAAGTAAGGTGGGTATTTATACTTAGCTGTATCTCATTACGTGTGATTTCCCTTCTCTGTTAGTCACATCACGTCTTGACTTGCAGTCACAAATGACGTGAGATGTTGCAAAATGTCACTAATAAATATGTTGAGGCAGTGAACTAGAAATAAAACATGGAGATCCAAAAGTGAATCTCATCATCAGCTTCTGCCATAGTACATGTTTGATGAAATTTAGATTATGATGAAACATCTGAAAGAATTACTCTGATGTGAAAAAATATACCCTACAATTTCCAGGCCTCAAATGATGACTTGAAGAGACAGAACATGAATGCTTCCCTCCTTCTCTCACTTGAAATATTTCCTTTAGGCCTAGAGGCCTATCAGAGGGATTTGAGTATACATACCTGTGGGAACATTTGGCCTGAAGGGATTCTTTCTTGGTTGTTATTAAGTGTTGACTGTTGCACTGAATTCCCAGTTGTCTGTGCCACAAACCTGGATGGGATTAGGGGGAATGCTGAGGAGAACAACACAGATGATGGAGGAAGAAATGGCTGCCAGAGCAATTTTGTTGCTAGCACAACAGAAGAAAGTCTGTATTTCTAAATACATCCATACACGTTCCCTGACACAGGTTACGAACATCCAGCTTGAGTTATCACAAAACTTTGACTTACACAGGTGTTGAGCACTTAAGTTTTTGGTTGTAGTATTGACAGTCTGCAGTTCTGAAAGTGAAATTTATGGTTTGTCAACACAGGTATCCATTTGTGGATGCATGCATTAAAAGTAGCTGGATGCTTAGACTTTAGTATACCTGATCTGGATTTGTGTGTAAGTAAGTGTGGTGTTAGTTATCTATAAATGAAGGAAATTTCAGCGCTGAGGGATTCTTTTGATAAAAGCCCTAGAAGTATCTGGGTTACTCATATAATTCAGAACACAAAGAGAATCCTAAAATTTCAGAGCCCTCCTAAGCAGTTTTGTTATATAGAGAGGAGGGTTAAATTTTACATGGAGAAAATGAACAAAGGTAACTTCTCTAATAAAGGAAAAATCATAGAATCATAGAATGGTTTGGATTGGAAGAGACCTTAAAGATCATCTAGTTCCAACCCCACTGCCATCAGCAGGGACACCTTCCACTAGATCAGGTTGCTCAAAGTCTCATCCAGCCTGGCCTTAAACACTTCCAGGGAGGGGGCATCCACAACTTCTCTGGGCAACCTGTTCCAGTGTCTGACCACCCTCACAGTGAAAAACTTCCTAATATCTAATCTAAACCTCCCCTCCTTCAGTTTAAACCCATTTCCCCTTGTTTTGTCATTAGTTGTCCTTAGGAAAAGTCCTTCCCCAGCTTTCTTGTAGGCCCCCTTCAGGTATTGGAAGGCTGCTATAAGATCACCCCCGAGCCTTCTCTTTTCCAGGCTGAACAACCCCAACTCTTTCAGCCTGAATAACATATGGTATAGTACTTGCAGCCAGCAAAGTTTCTTATTGACAATAGGTGCATACACAAATAAAAGAAGTCAGAAGCTGCTGGGCTTCGTAGAAGGAAATTTTAAATAACCTCACAAGATCATAGGTAAATCATTCCGACTGGCCAGCAAACAAATAAAACCCAGACATTTGCAAGTGCAAAAATTGTGACCCTTACAAAAATAAAATGACTACATAAAATGGTACTTATTGTAGAGGCTGTAGTTACCATGCTAGAGCAGGTGGGGTTTTTTGTGTTTTGCTCTGAGCGTGCCACTGAATTTCAGTTACTGAAGGTAACATCATTCAGGTGTAATACCAAGGATGAACGTAAGTAAATTCCTTAACCTTCTAAGTAAATTTGAATCTAATTTTGAAATAGTTATAATGAACAGAAAAATAGAAGTATTTTACAAATACATTATTAAGTACTTGGTTTTGACTGAGTTTTTGCATAACATTAAATGGAATATAGAAATAACTTTACTGGGTTTTACTTTCTGAAGCAAGCATGAAGGTACTGAAAGGGCCCCAGTATGACAGAAATGACACAGTGTAATGACACAAACCTACTGTTTTGTCATTCTTTCAGTTAAATCACATACCAAATCCTTACGATACGTAGCTGTGAACTAGTAAAAATCTCAACAAAGGACAGCCAAAGTCTGGTTCTGGAGAATTGGTGTGATTGGTAGCCTTGGTAGCCTTGATCCCTGATAGACAATTGATACAGAGCTGTCTCTCACCATCTAATTTTAATCCAGAGTTTAGGCCATATTCTGGTATTCTCTTAAATCCTCAAATACCTGCGAGGTCAGTCGGACTACCGTAGGAATAAAGAGACTTTTCATTAAGGTAAGCAAGTGTGTGAGAATCTAGCCCTTTTATGGCATGCTGCTTTCCTTTTTTCCTTTCATGTTTTTATTGTCCTTTTACTGTGTACTCTAGGGGACAGGGATTCTCATCCTATGTGTTCGTGCATAGTGTTTTGCAGTGAAAATGCAGCACTAAAAGAGTACTGTCAAAAACAAGAAGGATAATAAATTATGTGATATCAAGAATGACTGTAGGAAAATCTTTAGTATGAAAATTTTTGTGATAGAGATCTTTCTTGCTAGCAATTAAGAACAGAGAGTATTGTTTTGCACTTTACTTACCTTTTGTGTTTCTAGGAACACAAAAAAATTATTTCAGAAAGTTTCACAGTGGTATGGCTGAGGAGAAAGGGATGACATCCTAAAATGCTGGATCAGTTTCTCCCACCAGGTTGTCCTTAGAGACACTTGCCCATTAAGGGAAAGCACACAGTTTCAGTTTCAATGGATGCAGTTCTTATTTATTCTGGGTACAGTTGATAGGGTGACTCACTGCTCTGCTAATGACAGCCTGGTGTTTTGTCTTTAAAAAAATACATTCTGAATTCATTCAAGCAAAACAGATTGTACTTACTGTCTTTGTTCTGCTATTTTAAGGGTAGGATTAGAGCACAACGCTAATAGGTAGAAGTAAAGATACATGTTTGTCCCTGCATAACCATAAAGTGAAAGTAATTAAGAGCCCAGTGAACTATAAAGAAAGGTGTACAGTGAGTAACAGCAGGTGTACGGGTCTGTGTGTCTTGAACAAGGCGTAATGTGATTGCAATCTCAGCCTTCCTCTGGACCATGAATAAGAACATGAAACAAAAGAAGAAAATGGGGCCACATCTTCCCTAAGTGTAAAGTGTTATAGCTCTACTGAAGTAAATGGAACTTTTGATTAATCACCTTAGGTAAGGATTTCATCTTCTCAGCACTTTCCCCAGCTGGACACTTGCCAGGTTGCCACATAGGTGTCACTCTATCCCACCTTCAGCTTTCCCTTGCTTAGGTAGACAGAAACATTGCTCCTTCCTGTAACCTGGATTGGGAGTTATGCCTTCACAGGAGGAAGGCTCTGCTGCTCCCAGATACATTTTCTTCTTCTGTTTTCTGTCTGCAGAATTTTGTTTGGATTTTGGGCCTCTGTATCTGAGTTCCTTATCTTTCCATCAAGTCATGGAGCATCTCTCCCTGTCTCCTGCCTACTGGCCTGTTTGTCCGTTTCTGGTAGCCAAATTGAACACAATCCTCCAGCTGTTGTGAAAGTATGCTTCTCTCTCCCCATCCAGCTGCCTACTGAGTGACATTTCTTGATCTGTACCACCTCTGTCCTCTTAAATGATGCAATTATCTAGGATTCTCTACTTTCACATTCAGCAGTAAAGAAAGTGAATTTTTTTTTCAAGCTTTAGCTAACCAGTTGCACAGTGCATTTGACCTGAAAAGATGGCCTTTTAGGTTTGACTATAGATCGCAGTTCTTTGTCTTTCAGAGATGTTATTCAGCTTTTGTCAGGCAATGTGTCTATAGAAATTATATTCTATAATACTTGTACTTCCATAGTAATGATTTAATAATTCCTATATTTTTCATGAGCTTTATCTAGTTGCCACTCCACAAAACACAGGTTAATTGTCTTGCTAACTCGTGAGGGTATTTTTTATTGTTTAATTTTTTATTGTTTAATGAGTTTAAAGATAGTTTTTAGAAGTAGGTACAGATTATATTTTTCTGAAAGTTATAAAGCAAAGACAACCTGAAATCAGACCCAGAAAGTGAATTCACAAACTCCTTTGGAGAACTTCTTTTCTAAATACCTCTACTATTTCAGGTTGCAGTAAAATGAAGGACACAGTTCTTACTATAATCCGTTCAAAGAGAAAGAATTAATGGACACCTTATTTCCAATTTTTTTAATAATAAAATGGATAAGATTAGATAACTGCCAAAGCCAAACCTTTTAAAGAGAAATCCTGGCCCACTAAAGGCAATGGCATAATTTACAGTGCTTTGAGTGGTGCTAACATATCATTTCACTGGTTCAGTGGGGTAAGTGATACAAAGCAGGCCCTTTTTCATGTACATTGGTTTTCTGGGTCAAGTGGCAAAATATAAAATATAAGGATAGGTGGCTTCAACACTTGTTATAAAGCTTGGATGTCCATTATCATTTGAGGTAGGGAAGCCATATCATGTGTCCCTGAGAACAGACAGAGGAAGAGCAAGCAATAATCTGAAGTGCAGACTTAAGCCCAGTGGAACTGGAATGGTACTTGAAAGTAATGATCTATCATACTGTTGTGACGTTTTTCCAGATGTAAAGTAAAATAAGGTTTGTACTGCAATAAAATAGGATTTTAATATTAACTCCAGAAGAGTTTAAGTTTTAATTTTCTTGAGTGTTATAAGAGCACTTTTCTGTTCTATATTAGCAGAAGGAGGGGAAGAAAGTTTTATCTTGTTCTAAGTGTCCAATGCATGGTGCTGCCGGAGTGCACTATAACATGCCTGGAGGGATATTTTCACTTTTACCTGAGTTCTGCTCTTTTATGCGAACGTGCAACAGCATTCTCCAGGTTTTGAGGGATGTGCTCTCATTTGTTGCAGTACAAAATCCAAAATAAAATAAAATCTGCAGAATAAATTCTGATGCTATCTGGTTAATCCTCTGGGCGTATTTGCTTCTTGTATCCACAGTAAGATCACTTGAGCTAGAGAAGTAGAGACCAGATTTGCCTTTGTTCCACATAAAAAGCTCCTGCACAGTTTGGCAACTGCACTTTGCAGAGTAATTTCCTGTGAGTCAGTAAAAGCTCTCAAAGAGAAGGAATAGTTTACTAAACTGGATAAGTAGTACCTGCTTTTACAATTTCCAGTCTTGGAGGAGTCATATTTCTTTACCCAAATTTCCATGGTATTCTAATAAAAGACACTGAATGCTGTTTGCCCCTATTCTCCCTAGATTTCTGCAGCTTTTCTTATTCAACAGAGTTTTTCAGGATAGTTTTGTGTGTATGTGTCCCTGCACACACTGTTCAGGTGGGTAAACTTCAAGTTCAGCTTCATGCTTTTGTTCACAGTGTCTCCTAGAGTGCAGGTGTAAGACAGAGAAGCAGGCACTGGAGAAACAGCACAACAAATGCAACTAATTAGAAGAAACAATGTTGATGGGTTCTTAGTTAAATTCCACTAAAATATTCATTGTTAATTGTGTATTCTTTCAGTGTTCCAGTTTATGGCCCAAGAGTTCGAAATCAGCTATTAATGACACAGGAAGTACCAGGCAAGAAATGTCTGTTCCACCTGTCCAACAGCACCAGCTAAGGTGCTCAGATCCATTTTCAGGGGTGAGGAAGCAGGTTGTTTGCTCTATTCATACTGTGGCAGGGTTGCCAGGATGTTGAACAAGGTTGTATTTACACAAGGAGTTCTTTGCTGATATGAGAATACTGGTGTACTCTACTGGCAAAAGGCTTCTTATGCAATCACAGGCTGCAATAGCAGAACTGTGGAAAGCCACCCCTCACAAGTGAGACAATGGTGGCAGTAAACCAGCTCTTTTTTTCTGGCATAACCTTTTTTGAGTTAGAGAATTTTGATAGTGCAACTATGTTGGGGCAGAGGTGTAAGGAGGTGAAAGCTGTAAAATACTCCTTCCATATTACAGTGCGCAGTGTATGTTTCTGGGTAAATGCATGTTTGAGGAAAAGAGGTGGGAGAGTGGGAACAATGAGCGAGAACAATAAAAGTTGTCCTCTAAGAGTTCTTAGAGATCTGAGATTCACTTCTACACTTCACATAGACAACTGCCAATTTACCTTTTGTATTGAGATGGAATTGCATCATCCCACGGAATAATCTAGGAGGAAAAGATCAGGAAGGCAATGAAAAATATCAATACCCTAAACATTGTCATAAGCACAAGAACAAATGGGTACAAACTGGACATGAACAAATTTAATCTGGAAAACAGAAGAAAATTTCTGCCCATTAGAGGGCTAACATACTGTAATGGCTTCCCAGTAGGGAAATAGTAGAGGCAGTTAGTTAACTATTGAGGGACTGACAATAAAAGAGTGGTCAACGATGCACTTGCTGACCCAGAGGACCCTTCCAACCTTATGTTCCAAATAAATATTTTGGGAGTTACAACAGAAGACCGTAAAAATTTAAGAAGACAAAAATACTGTTTCCTGGATATCAAATGGAAAAGAGTCTCAGCTCCAAAACATGTCTGGGTGGACAATGCTACTCCATATTGGTACTCCTGGCTACAGCTGTTTGAACCCCTGATGCTGTGTAAGACTGATGCAAGAAATTAACTTGAAATTAAGTGCATAAAGTTCTTTTTTAAGGGGAAGCCTGTGGTGGTTTGCAGAAGGCCACAGAAGGAGCAGTATCCAGCTGTTCATCTCTGTCCATATCAAGTCCCTTTGTGGGGTACATCCGCTGATGGATTTTTCAGGGAGGAGAAAAGAAAGCAACGGTAGATACAGAGCTATAGAGGTTTTTCCTTGTCTGTACTGCAGAGCTGTAGTTCTTGTATCCCAAGCAACATTTCTTCCTGAGCTTGATGTAAACTCCAGTTACTAATGAACAGGGAGACATCCATGGGAGTAAGGACATGACCTAGATGTCATCAAGTAACCCAGGAGGATAATGCTCCTGTCTGCCTGTCATTGCTAGTTCTCAGAGCGAGTTTTCTCTAATTCCCAATTGCTGCCTTCCTGGTATTGCTAGGTGTTGTGGAAACTGTGGGTGAACAGTTTGAGCCTGTCCTGCAAAACTGTTGTCCTTTGTTTTATAGCAATAGATCCTTTTAAAACACTACTGCCTTTTACAGTGAAAATTATACACGTTACCAGTGGTGTGAATCGCGTTAATTACATGTCAATTCAAATGCTGTAATAGTACTTACATAGTGGAAATGCCACCATCTGGTGGTTGCATCATTACCGAAAGGCGTTCTGGCGGGGGTGGTACTAGGGATTGGGCTGCCTCTGCTCAGTGGGGAAATCCTGGTTTAGACATCGAAATTAAGGTTCCCTGGAAATCACTTCTCCTGGACAACATTCCACATTACAGCTGTGCCAGATAAACCCAGCAATGCAGGGAAGGAGACATCAGAATGAATGTCATTTTTTAATGATGTGATTTTATTGATGAGAACTTGTGATGTTCAAATACTTCTAATGCAAGCTTTGTTTTCAGTTGCTTTTTTCATGGAAGATTGGTAGGACAGTCACAAGGTGACTTCTTTAAGAAACACATACAGAAGCCATGTGCACAATTCTTGAACATGCAGCCTCTCCCTCATCCTATTTAAATGTTTCCTATGGGCTTGTGAAAGGGAAGGTCTGACGGTAGCAGAAACTTTTTGTCTCCCTATGAGACACTCTCTACAGGATCTTACTTTCTCTTGCTTTTTTTTTTTTTTTTTTTTTTTTTTAATTTTGCTGTCAATGTCACTTTGTTCCAGAGAGGCTTTTGTTATGATGTAATTGTATATACATCCTTAGCTCAATGAGTTTTGTTATGACTGTCACCCTGTTCTAGGCTGAGTAAAAATATGATTGAAATAAAATAAAATAAAAAATTATTCTGCTCCTGCATATCAGGAGGGCAGCTGAGGAACAGTAATGATCTCAGTAAAGACAATTTGAATTTACCCTAGGACAGAAGAGAGCACAACAAGTCTTTATGCTTAGCTGAAGAAGGAAATGAGTGATAAATTTTGAGCAAGTGAGAGGCTTTTGTGCCTTTTTGACTTAAGAATTTTGAGTCTACATTATTTTTGGAGACCAGATTTGTGATTATGTTGTTGACATGTTTTGTGTTGTAGTTAAGGCCTGAAGTTCACAGCAAAATGGATTCACACTCTAGTGCAAAGCCCTGCTCTGTGTGGCACAACAGAGCTGCAGATATTCTGCACAACTTGCAGAAAATTTAAAACAAAGCTTTGATGCAATACAGCAGTATGTTATGAGGAACGGCTTGTCTAAGTGACCTGCAGAAAGTCAAGCTTTTTTTTTTTTCTTCCTCCAGTCACTTTTTATAATTTTCAATTAAATTTATAACTCTTGAATACAGTGGTTGCCTGTCCTCACAGACTTTTATGATGCCTAGTCCAAGGTACCTTAGTTTCTGCTGGGATCCCTTGGCAGTATTACCATGTAAAACAGGTGTTCTTATCATGCACAAATTGCTTCAACAGCTACAGCAGACAGTTCTTGGCTCTCCTCTTTCCTGAGTACTTCTCAGATACAGATAGGGAAATGCATGTACGAAATATAACCATATGCATTAAATTTCATGAAGCAAAATAGCAAAGATCTGTGGATGGCAGGCTCTGGTGCTTCAAGGGAGCAGTGGAGACAGCACGGGGCACATGCAGTACACTCTGCCCCATCATATTACATATTCAGTCAACAAAGTTGGCCATCCAGGTGTAAATAAGCATTGAAAATTGTACAAATTAAAAGGGAGAGCAATTAATACATAATATTCTATTGAAGTCCTCCTGCTTTTACTCAGCCTGTGTGAAGCACAGTTGTTAATGCATGTCAGATTTTTTCAACTGGCCACTTTCAGCTGCTTCCTGCACCTCATGTCTCTCTGTTCCCAAGTCAGCTGTGTATGTTATAGCTGTTGAGAAAGGATGGAGCTATGTAACTGAAATATGGCAAACAGCTTTGCAACTGATTTTTCCTCTCCATTGTTAGGAAACATGAGATTGCTCAAAAGACCACACTGGGAGTTGCAGACTTCTCCCTCACCGGCTCTTTGTGAGTTGTTGATTAAACATACTAGCCTGTGTTTTTGCAATGGGTTAGAAAAAGGAAAAAACATGAAAATATTTTGTCAAAGGTTAACTTTCTCATTCCAGGCATTTTTAGCCTCGCATTGGTATTGATTTCAGCTACAACAGGTTCTCAGAGACCCTGAGCTTTCTGTTGGCAATATTCGTTGTCTGCTGATGCCAATGGCAAGCTCATACCCTGCCCCGTGGCGTCTGGTTCCTCCCAAGAAAACCAAAGTGCGGTGACAACTGCTAGCAAACAAATGGAGAAAAAAGACCCAGAAAACAGGTATCGTAACTTTCTATGTGCAAGGCCATCTGTCAGCTACCTGACAGCTAAATGTTTACTGGTTAGCAGGTGTGCCTTGTTGAAGACTTAATTGCCTATCGCTATTATTAACTTACTAGCTGTTGAGTGCCAACAATCTGTTCGCTGCCATACAGTAGATGATACAGCTTTCTCATCTTCAAACAGCTCTCATGAAACTATAATGAGAGAAGGTAAGTAATAAACAATCATAAACTAATTGCTTTGGCTTAACTCTCACAGAAATAGATTTCCTCCCCTGCTTTCCCAGTAGGTTTTTGTCTTCCAGTAGATTCCTTTTTAAAATGCACCAAAACCAGGAAGAAATGGATTTATGCAGGTGTTTATAATGTGCCACCCTGTCTAATTTGCTCAAAAGCAGTGACTGAAATTACTGTATTGTCTAAATATGCATAAGGAGGGATTTCAAGCCACAGGGATTTGAAGATCTCTTGTTACCTAATCCTCCTCTCAGACAGCCACATCATCCAATTAATGCTGGTTCTGTCAAGACTTTCAGACTCTTCTGAGAACAAAATATTGCTCCAGGGCCATGGGGACATATTCTAGAGCAAGACAGTCTGTGTCCTTTAAACAGAGGAGGTAAACTCCCCTGCTTCCTCCCCACATCTGAATCTTCTGGGGAAAAAAAACCAACAAAAAAACCCAAAACCCAACAACAACAACAACAAAAACCCAACACAGTAAAGAATTTCTGAAGTAATATTTAAATATATGATAAGCTTGATATTGCATTACTTTTAAGTGTCAGATTAGCCTTAATAGAAGTGTGTTATTAAATAATTCAATAATCACATGAATTTTAGATTCTGTTTGACTGAAGACTACATGAAGAGAATATATAACATAAACAGATAGAAAAACACTCTTATACAGACTAAGTAACTTAGTCACTTCTTTTGCAAAGCAGGTTTGGCACCTAGACTACTTAAATGTAGCAGTAAACAAACAGTAAATTAAAAAAACCCTATGTGCTGGGAACCTTCACTCACTTGCTAGCTGAATCCCTGGAGCCTGTATGTTTATATGAATTCGTTTAATACCTGAATAAGGTCATAAAAATGTGTCCCAAAGTCCTTTGGAAAAGTGGGACTTATGCCCTTCATACAGTCTTGAAAATGACCGTCTAGTTTCAGTATTCTGAGAGGTCATGGGATGGTTGGCCTCACGTGGAGCACTAAAAAAAACCTGCTGTCAGATCTCTCCAACAGCTAAGGTTTCACTCATTAATTTTCCACCAGGCTGAAGCTGGGGACCTCATTGTTATAAAGTACAGTGTGTCACATAGGGTACTGCCTGCTTTGCTCTAACAGTGCCTAATTACTTACTCAAGTGTGCACCTAAGCCATGGACAAGAGTGCAAAGACCTCTAGGAAGTAGTTATTGTGGAGCAATAGGAGAAATGTGTAGTTGTGGTACAGGGCACCAAGTCCATAAAAACAGTGGGGATAGAAATAAGGAGTATATTTTATTATGTTTTCATAAAAAGAAAATATTAAATAGTTAAAACACACAGAATGCAGGTCAGATAACTTTGCTCGCAATTCATCTTCAGAGATGTTTATGTATACTTGTCTATACTATTTTCTCCTCAGAAGTTTAAAAATTTCAGATAAGTGCCTGTCCTCACAAGAATTACTTTGTACAAAAACCGATGGTAGAAATAAAAATTATTATAGTAATTATGCTCATAGACTTCTTTGCTCTGACTTCTGTAAGTGCACTCCTCATTAATTTACTTCAGTTGCATAGGTTTTATATAAGTGGTATATGTGTGTCATATCTTGGATTTTCATTAGAACATACTGTTACTGAACAGCATGATTCCTAATTTCTCATGTTCCACTCACATATGTCAAAGACAATTAGAGGATATATTTATGTATACGATGTATATGGGTCACACTTCTCAAAATGCTCCCAAAGCCAAAAGAGATGGAAACTGGCCTGAACCTCTGTATCAAAGATCCACTTCATGTATAAATTTAAGAAATACAGTTGTTATACCTGATTCATACACCATCTTCTCAGACTGTTGATAGAAATCTGATACAAGAGAGCTCAGATGGTGGACAGCCTAGGGCCCCTTTTGTAGGTTATAATGAGAACAGGAAATAATTAAAAAAATGTCCTTGGGGTTAGACAGTGTCCTTGGGGTTAGACAATGTCCTTCTTCCAGGTATTCAGTGTGAACACGGAAGGCAAGACCTTTATATCCTTACCCCGTAATTGTGCATGGCCCTGGACCAGATTACACACGCAACAGAGGAGTTTGCTGTGCAGACTGCAAGTGCAAAAAGGGGGATTACTGAAGTTTGACAATTGCTGTTTTCATTGAATATGGGATTTAAGAGCAACAGACTTCTCTGTCCCAAACAGTTAGTCAACTTGGTATGAATTTGATGAATAGGTTTTAATTTGAAAAATATTTATTGCAGATAGAGTCACAAAACAGCTGGGGAAGAGAAGGCTTCAAGAGGCCTCAACCGCAGCCATCCAAAATGTATGAGGAGGCTGCTGAGCAGATGTAACCAGGCTCTTCTTCACGCCTTATGATTGCGAATGAAAATATGCTTAGCATTAGGCCATTAAGGTTACAACCAAGCCATTCAGCAGCCACCTTTAGAGGCCATCTGGGTGGACAAAATCCATTAGATGGAGGCATGTAATATTTTTTAATTGTTTTTCTGAATCCAAAGACTGAGTTAAACTGTTAACTGGGCAGGTGATAGTTGACCCAAGTAAATGCCTACCTCCTTTAAGTGTCTGACCATTACATATGTTTCATTCACATCCTCCCAAATCAATTTAAGGAATCCAGGAAAAGTGGAACACCTACAGTGAGAAATATTTAGAATTATCAGCCATCAAACATAGCCAAGTGATTATAGCTGTTCCTGGAGATGTTATGAGGGGAGTTGAATTCCCCTCTGGCAGAAGAAGGAAATGAATTTGTATTTACTGTTTTCTTGCAGGCTATAAGCAGTTCAACCAGTAAAGAAGAATCTCACCAGCTCTCTGCAGCTTCTCTAAAACTTATTCCATTTCTCTCACTACCCCAGCCCTAGGTGTCTTGCTGATTTTTGGACACTTTGCAGAAGTAAAATTGCCTTTTCCTTTCAGCTGTTGCCACACAGGCCTAGTCTTCAGTGTGTTGCTTCTCCTCTGTTACCTTTCCCCTCTTGTACCTCCAGTGGGAACCTCATGGTTGCAACAGTGGTTTTCACATAGACTTGTGAATAAACCTGGGAGCATGGAGTTGCTGTTCTATTGCCTGGGCTTGTTTTGTCATGTTTTTCCTTCATGCCAAGCATTATTTCTCACTGCTTCTCACCTATCCGCAGGAGACTATAAAACTGTCATTCTGAACAAATGACTAAATCTGTCAATGAATCAACACTAATATGCCTGTCCAGCAGACGACTCCCACCTCAGTTATACATTTCTGGCATGCTTATGGCTATACCTTACCTACTGTTTAGGCACTATGTATTGTCAGGTCAGTGAAACCACTGCCTTGTCAACTTTGAAAGATTCCCTGAGGCTCACCAAACTTAAGGATCTACCTGGTGGCAACCTTAGATGCTCTTATTCTTGTTTTTCCCCAATGGTTCATGCTTCCTGATTCTCAGTCATTTTGGAGAGCTTGCAAAAAAGTACCAACAAGGCGTACAAACTGTCCTGCTTCGGAGCTGAGATGATAAAAAAAGATGAAAATATGAAAAATATAAATGTTGTTTCCATTTAATAGAGTTGAAACCAGACCCATTTGCTTTTTGAAATTTCTTGCTGAACTTCTAAAATTCTGGACATAAGTTTCTTTTTATTCCTAACAAATATTAAGCATCCTTATTGGAAATATTCTTTAAACTGTTATAGGAAAACAAAAATTATTCCATTAAAGAGTTATTTTCATTCTTTACTTTCATTGTTTTATTTGTGTATTAGCATTTGAAGATGATTTTAATTCCCTATTTCAGTTTTCATAACAATTAACACTAAACTGTGAGTGTCAGAGAAGCCGTTTTAGACTGATCCTGCTGTAGACAGTTTGAATCTGTTAATCTGCCTATCCATTTAGTCTTCAGATCTGAAACTGAAACAACCTGCAATATGATGAATTTTTTAAAACACTCTAATTTATTTCTGTTAATATACCCTTATTTATTTGCATTCTTTGCAAATAAGAATAGACATTTCATTAGGTAATTAACTGAAAAAAAAAAGATTTGCCTAAATGAAATTAAAATAGCATTACAAAATAGAGCAAAAGTACCTGGGTAACACTCGCTACTACTTTATTTTGCTATTTGCCCACTTTTCAGTTTTTTTTTTTCCCAGTCTTATCTAGACTATCCCTATCACTTTGGACATCAGCCTCAGTGAAAGCCTTATCACTGCATGAATGCAATGCTTGCTATAGAATAATTAACTTGTCTTATGAACTAGTGCTACTGCAAACACAGTGCCACAGTGTAGTTATTACTGCTTTGCCCAGAAAAATTTGCTAAGGACCAGGGTTGCCAGTTAACTGTAGGTAAGTGATCCTAGTTACTATTATTTCTTTTGTATTACCTCCACTGCAAAAAGATAAAGTCTATTGAGATTACATCACAGGGAAACCAATATGTATTTCTGCTCCTGAAAGGTTCTTTCTGGAAGTCAGAGACGCATTGTACATGCATGTACTTTACGGTTTTCTGACCACACTCACTGATGTTCATAATGCATGGATTTAGGGCTCTCAGGCCCTGGGTCCCGGTGTGACATCCAGCTGCTATTGCTTGATAGGCAGCTGCCAGGGCAGAGTTTCTGAGCAAGCACGACAAGCCCAGCCTATCAAATGCGTTGTGCATGCATGTGGAGTACAGACTGCAAATATGTGCTTGTTGTGCTGTTTGGTCTGGGAAAACTGGTGCTTCCAGCAGCATAATTGCAGCCTTTGCTGGTGTTATGTTTGTGCAAATAAGAAGCATATGGGGAATATAATTTGGATTTCTACCCAGGGAAACTTTTGCATACTACACTGTGACTGTCTTCTAGAGAACAGACATTTCTTCTTGTTAGGTTTCTGTTTCCCCATGGTTTTCTCTGGGGAAAGGAAGGTGAAAGAGGGATTGGTTATTTCTTTTCATTACTCAGAGACAGGGGGAATGGCAGAGATAATTAATTCCTTTCCCATGGCTGAGATCATTCTGTTCACAGTTCTTTTACCAGGAAATATCCATCTATCTTAGAACTCTGATAGATACTCCAGTGGTTTAAAGTTGAATGAAGGATCGAGTATGATCTCCATCTCTCAGATGGAGTTTGTTTTCCTTGAAGAGGGGAAGACTCAACTTCTTCATAAGCAGTTCCCAAACTGCTAGAATGTTTCACAAAATGATAAACCAATGCCAATTCCTGTTGACTGTATGAAAACAGGTCCAAAACTACCATATTTTAGGAGCTGTTCAGAGGCAACCATGTTCAAAGGGATGTTGGAGAGAAGACCAAATAACAATATAGGCTGCAACTGGCTATTTTTCATTTATTGCCATATATAAACCAGATTCCATAGATGCTGAATTTTATCTATGGAAATCTACAATCCTATAATTTCTCTCCTTTTTCTCATTTTTTTTCTTTCTTTTTTTTTTTGTTTATATTATATGTCCTTCAGTTTTCTTTTCCTGTTACCTTTAAAAAGACTTTTTTCCCTCCACCTTTTTAACTTCATTTTCTGTCTCTCTTAAGTGTAACTTTGCATGATAACCTGAGGGAAATGTTACAACCAAGGAGAAAGAGGTGATTAGGTGATGTTGTGGCTTGATCATTATCAGCTTTTCTTTGACTTTTCTCAGGAATGCTGTTGCTTTGCTGGAAGATGTTAATGGCTGCCATAAAGTTTGTCTTTGATCTGCAGAAAATTCCAGGCCTCATTAATCCCCTGGTTATGGTGGGCACCCTCCATTCAGTCTAAACATGAAGCAGCAGCTAAGCTCCTGTACAAAGTAAAATTACTGAAAACAGTAGAAGCTACCACCCAAGCAGTTATCCTACAAAAGAAAACTGAAGCATGAACTGATTTGGGGAGAACAAAGAACTTTCGTGGGAAATTATTATATATTCACTGGCTGAGACATCAACTGATAGGAGCTGTGTGTTTAAAAGTAATCAGAAAGCTGAGCAAAGATAAATAGGCAATGTGGGTGGCCCAGGGAGAACACCAAGAGGAAAAAAGTTTGTGTTGAACAGAAGACCAACGGAAAAAGGAGAATTGGAATTCTGGGCAAGGAAATAACCTTCTACAGTTTGTTCCTGCCACATTCAGGGATACAGGACTTTGTGTACGCTCTTTGCAAATACACAAGTTTTCATCAGAAAAACATAACTTGTCCCAAATCAGCAGTTTCT
>NW_010308897.1:140797-144376 GCF_000700745.2 Antrostomus carolinensis
GTGGCTAAAGGTTTGGGCAG
Organism: Antrostomus carolinensis; assembly: GCF_000700745.2. Taxonomy (NCBI): domain Eukaryota; kingdom Metazoa; phylum Chordata; class Aves; order Caprimulgiformes; family Caprimulgidae; genus Antrostomus; species Antrostomus carolinensis. Next base: position 140,818 of record NW_010308897.1, read on the forward strand.
GACAACAGTTGACTGATAATGGGAGGTATTTTATAAAGTTTGCTTGTTTGATGAGTTTGTAGACTTTTTCAGCCTTGAGAAGCCCTTCAGGTATGAGACCAGCTCAGTGAGGCTTAGGGAGCTGAGGCATCATGCAGTTGAGATTGTCTTTCCTTTTTTACCATAACCAACTATAGCATAAATTTGGCAGCTGACTGATCTTTATGGTTGTGCAGGTGAACAACCTAATTCTACTGGGTTTGTCTCATAATACTTTCAAACACAGTTCCCACTTTTATTGCCGTATATGGTTAAGTAAGATTAGAAGACAATAAATCTGCACTGAGTTGAGCCCAAGGCTAGATAGGGGTGTTTCAGGTTGCTGAGCTGGTTTGGTCAGTGTCAGAGCCCTTTTAAATGCATATAATTGTCCTAAAGAAGCTTTCTGTGTAAATGGGAGGTAGATCACGGCTGTTATTTTATTAGGCTATAGTTTAATGATAGAGCTTTAAAAAGCTTATTTCTACTCTGGTGCCTCTACCAACTCAAAGCTTTTTCCTAAATTGTGTGATAATTTTGTGACCTGCAGGATTTTACAAGTTTGGAATTGTAACAAAACTTTTAATGGAATTTCTTGCAGAAACAATCAACATTTGTGACTCAGATTTAACAAACTACTGTTGTTATTGTACTATATCACAAATTGCTTTAGGACTAATTTTTTTTCTACAGATATCTTTATTGTCTGTAGAGTTGTACATTTATTTTTCCATTTATCATTTTGGTATTAGACCAATTAGTTTATGAAAGAATATCTGAAGTCTTTGTTAGCTAATATCATTAGTGCTTCCTTTCCTTTGGGACTCCTTACATGTGCTTAACCTCCTAAGCCTGAAAAAAGAAATAGTCACTGTAAGAATCTACTGTTGCCTCATTCGTACTGGACTTTGACCCATTTCCATTAGAAAGAGAAATTACTAAAATAAACAAGATACCTTGAAATACATCTGGATCCAGCAATACAGTCAGACTCGACCCTTTTTGGATTTAAAATAAATATCTTGAAACATGTTTGTATTATCAGTTAGTTATGAGACAACCTTTGGAATATTTTGCTGCTATGAGATCAGAATGGGAATTAGGTCTTTTGGTTGTAGTATATGAAACATGTATTCAGAAAAAAAAAAAAAGTTAGTTATAGATTGTTACAGCTATTTGAATTTGAAGTTGTGTACCTGATCTGTTTGAATTCTTACTCAAAGAAAGTATATTAAAAAACAGAATCACAAGGGCCGTCTTTAATTTTTTAACTTTTTTTAGAGCTGGCAGGGGACTTAAGGTCTGAAAAGAAAAGGTATCTGTACTACATCTCTCCTCTGCGTTTAGGGAGTTTACTTCACTGCAGCCGTCTCAATACCTATTCTGTGGACAAAAAACCTGCCTGTTTGGTACTATCTCAACCTTTCTGAAGTGCAAATGTTGCTATGGAAATTCTTAAGGGGCTGCATTTTATTTTGGCTAATTTTATTGCTACTTCTTGCTTGTAAAACTGAAAACAGAAAAAAGAACATATACAGTACACCAGGGCCTTAAGCAAAAATAGCCCAGATATCTTAGCTGACCTGCTGCTGGAAAATCTCCTAAATAACTCTGATCCCTCCCTTCATCATTCTCTCATCCCCAAAGTAATAAAAGTGGAGTTAGAACAGCAAACACCTGGCACATTGGTCATGCAGCACGGCTTTACATTGTAATTGTCTCCTCAAGGAGATGAAAATAGCATTGTGCTGCAGTGTTCAAGTGGCACTGCTTCAGGAAGGAAGACAATAACCAGCATTTGGCAGCAGCCTACAGGCTAACACTGAGAGATACAGAAATATTCCACAAATTGTTTTCTTCATCTCATCTTGAAAACATTCACCCCGCATGCCCTGGCAATGAATCTCTGAGGCCCACACATTTCCTGTCTCCAAGTAAAAGGTGGTGGGCATTTACTGTGCTGCACACAACCATAAAGCAGTCTTCTGTGTAGCAACACTCACTCCTGCTTTCAACAAAATAGTGCAGAAAGTTAAATTAATTCTAACATGTTCAGTGTGCCATATAAATTGCAGGAAAGAATGGCACAAAAAGGCTTTGTTTGAATGAATTAAGGTGAATCATGAGCAGATAAGAATCATGATACTTAATTATTAGACTACACAGCAATGCAGGAATATAAGATTTAAAGCAGAAATTTAGACAAGACATCTTGCCAAAAGAGAATTTTTGAAGGAGAACAAGAGGATGGAGAGTGTCTCAGCTAATCTGGTACCAAGGCAATGCCACACAGGATTATGCGGATATAGGGATTAAAAAGAGTTTAGGAAGTAGGCACTCTTTTCCAAAAGTAGTTACCACAGTGACAGGAAAGCTTGAGAATTTCTTGGAAAAAAAGCACAAACTTTGGAACTTGAAAATCTGGGTATTTTTGTGTTCAGTCACTCATTTATGTGCACAGCTAACAAATTAATCAATGGACTAGCAGTGCTTGTACATTTTTTGGTTTGGGGAACTACACCTTTCATTATGAATATTTTTTTAAAACACTACCCCAGCACAGCTCTCTGGTTTACCTTCTTCAGAAACACATTGGAAGTTACAAGATCATCAAAAGGAAGAGGGCTAGGACACAGTAACTTGGTATATTAGCAATTTCTATTCAAATTTTATGTTAGGTTGGCAATTCAAATTAATAGAGCCAGTCAACTGTCACTCACTAGCCTGAAGAAACTGGTGAAGGTAATCCCTGATCTAAGTATGATTACAAAATTATGGCATAACTTTAAAGGATTCTAAGTGATAATATTGTAAAAGTTTTACAAATGTCCTCACCAGGACAGTGACCCATACATCTGTGGAGAATTATGCATGTCCTCATTCCCAGGCCATATGATAAGAAAGCTGGTATTCCACTGATTAAGAAATATATGTGCAATCAGTATAACTCTATGTTATTTTATGGAAAATAGTCAAACAAATATGTTTTCATTCTCTGAGGAGTATTTTATTTATTTATTTATCAGTTTATTTATTTATTTATATATATTTATTTATCTATGTTATTTTATGGAAAATCGTCAAACAAATATGTTTTCATTCTCTGAGGAGATTACTTCCATGCAAATTCCTTTATTTACCAAACTCATAGCCTATTTGGACATATTCTGGACACTTGAGTTAGTACTACACTGTACTGGGTTTACATGGCAAGGTTTTGGTAGCAGGGGTCGTAGGGGTGGCTCCTCTGAGAAGCTGACAGAAACTTGCCCTATGTCTGACGGAGCCCATGCCAGCCAGCTCCAAGGAGGACCCACCACTGGCCAAGGCTGAGCCAATCAGTAACAGTGGTAATGCCTCTGTGATAATTAAGAAGGGGAAGAGAAAAAGACCTGCACATTTTGCAGATGAAGAGAGGAGTGAGAATATATGAGATAAACAACCCTTGCAGACACTAAGGTTAGAGAAGAAGTGGGGGGAGGAGGTGCTCCAGATGCTGGAGCAGAGATTTTCCTGTAACTTGTGGTGAAGACCGTGGGGA
>NW_010308897.1:144466-155186 GCF_000700745.2 Antrostomus carolinensis
GCCCGAAGGAGACTGTGACCCCGTGGGAAGCCTGCACTGGAGCAGGCTTCTAGCAGGACCTGTGACCCCATGGAGAGAGGAGCCCACGCTGGAGCAGGTTTGCTGGCAGGACTTGTGACCCCCGTGGGGGACTCATGCTGCAGCATTCTGCTCCTGAAGGACTGCACCCCATGGAAAAGACCCATGCTGGAGCAGTTAATGAAGAATCATCGTTCATGGGAAGGATTCATGTTGAAGAAGTTAATGAAGACTGTCTTCTATGAGAGAGACCCCACAGACCCCACGCTGGTGCAGGGGAAGAGTCTGAGGAGTCCTGCCCCTGAGGAGGAAGGAGCATCAGAAACATGTGATGAACTGACCGCAACCCCTATTCCCAGTCCCCCTGGGCTGCTGTGGTGGAGGAGGTGGAAACTGACAGAAGAGTTAAGCCTGAGAAGAAGGGAGGGGTGGCAGGAGGTATTTTAGGATTTGGTTTTATTTCTCACTATCCTCCTCTGATTCCATTGGTAATAAATTAAATTTATTTTCCCCAAGTCAAGTCTGTTTTGCCTGTGACAGTAATTGGTGAGTGATCTCCCTCTGTCATTATCTCAACCCACAAGCCTTTCACTGTATTTTCTCTCTCTTGTCCATTTGAGGAGGGGGAGTGATAGAGTGGCTTTGGTGAGCACCTGGCATCCAGCTGGGGTCAGTACACCACATACACAGCTTTCTGATTAAAAAAAATAATGCTATATGGAGCAATTCAAGCATACTGCATTGCACAGGTTAAGAACTTCCTAACTTGCAGACCCACAAAAACAATCACCAAAGGGAATTGCTCTCAAATGGAGATGCTTCTACTGGAGCTTTGCAGGAAGTAGTGGTAAGCCATAGCACCATGTAATGTTTTCTTCTGCTGAAAAAACTGTGGATGAGAAAAGATGGGCAGAATGGTAATTAAAGAAGAGGGCAGAACAGTCATACAAAACAACCCGGACTGTGTAGTAAAATAGATCCCTGTGAAGCAAAATATTTATTAATACAGTCAAACCAAAACTGCCTGTGCAGAAGTAGAACATAAAAATGAAATAAAAGCTTTTTTTTCCCAGGCATTTGGATGCTATTCAGAATCAGGCTTCTGTTCTCTACAAAGGATGTTGGGATCATAGAAAATAATCAGTGAATTTCAGCTGTAAGGATATGGAGGCTAACACTGGAAGTAGAAACAGGGAAACAGCAAATAGTAGAAGGCAGGCAGCTTTTCCTCCTTTGTATCATGTGTGTAAAGCTGCACAGGGCAGGGCATAGAGAAGAGCCTCAGAAATAATTCAAAGTACCGAAAAAAGGGGAAAGATTAACAATTCAGAGTTTAGCTTATTAAAACAAGGTGACAGAATAGTTAATTACAGAGTGTAAGTACCACAAGTAGGATGAAAATAGAGGTTACTGGAGGGTTTTTCATTCTAGCAGAGAACAGCAGAATTTGAAACCAGGAATGCAAGCTAAATCCACGTAACTTTAAATTGTAAATAATAGAAATTATTTTCCAACACTGAAGTTGATCACCTTCTGGAAAATGCTTCAAAGGGAAACACCAGTTTATCTACTTTTAGTATCTTCAAATTAACATTTGAATTGGGCCTGATGCTGAAAAAATTGGAAAAAAATTAAGATTTTTGCAATGAGTGACTTATTTTCTGGTGCTTAGAAATTTTGCATTAATTGAAGGTGATGTTTTAACATCCTGTTTCTGTGCAAGCATTTATCGTAAGTGTATTTTTAATGCAGTTTGCTCGTCTGAACTGTTTATTAGGTAGTAATTATAAGAGTAGGGCCTGATCTATACTTTTAATTCAACAGGCAAAATTTAGTCTGTTCTCCTGTGTTTTCTTTCACTTAGACTGACAAGCTTTATTTTCACTTTTTTATTATGACAGGGAACTAGCAGAAGGTGAAACATAGCGGGCATTTTTATAAAGTTAAATTTTAAGCAATGGGTTTTCTAGTGTATTATTTTTTTCCCAAGGGTCTTCTCAAGTGAAAAATTAAAACCCTATTGCTATTTTGCTGTGAGATATGCTGGTGTGTCTCATATCATATCATTTTTTGGTGCTTGGCAAAGAGGCAACTTTAGACAGAGGAAGACATGGAAAATACATAAGATTAAGACATTTAGAAAGGGATGAGGGAGAGAGCTACTTATAATGAAAGGGAACACAGTCTGCCATGTTTGAATTCTTTGTGATGCTCAGCCTCGTTATTTTTCCGCAGTGGAAGTCAGGAAGTTTTCAAATAATTATGTTTTAGCCCATTGTGTATGCTGAAACAAGAGAAAAAGAGAGAGGCTGCCCTTAACTCATGTGCGCATGACAGTTTATGATTTTTTGCAGATTCCAATTTTTTTAATGCCTCTCTAACCAATCCATCACTTTTTTCTGATTATATTTGCTAAAATAACATAAATCAAAGAAAATAAATTAGTAGATTCTAGAATATATAGACATAAACACACTGGAGATTAGCTACTTGAATCAGAGTAGTTAAGCAGTCATGACTAAAACTCGTCATTTAAGATTGATAATTGCTCTTCACGCAACTGGAATACTAGCTGAGTATACATTTACAACTGCTTACATTGACTCCTTCTGGGGGCTGGAACCATAAATGCATCAGTTTCTAAATGCCTGGTGCAGCAAAAATGAATGTTGTACCTTGTGTCCCTTACAGGTTTTGGTTTATTGATCCTAGATTGAATAGTGTGTGGCTGCAGAACAGCAGACAAATGGGACTTGACACTTCTCTCTATGGGATATTGCTCTACAATTCAGTTGATGGTAGAGGAAACTTCTACCTAATTGATTTTTAGCTTATTGCAAACTCTTCTTGGACTGGTGTCACAAAAACACACCAATAATGCACTTGCAGTAAAACAGTATGTCCTAGTTGTTAATATGGAGGGAAAAGCATTGAAAATTTTTAAAAAAAAAAAAAAAAGTTTTCTCACCTTGGCAGCTGGGCTTCCCAGACAGCATGGAAATATGCTATTATTCTACCAGAGCAGAGCAATATGCTTGCCAGAGTAAATCCTGCTGTAGCAGTGAGAATTGTTTTTTTCCCACTTAGAAAGCACCATTTTTTGGGGTAGGGACTGGTTTATGTTGGTGAAGACTCATGCTGTTCTTCATCTGTGGTGGCACAGACACAATACTGTCCTTGGCAGGTAAGTTTCTCCTTGCACTTTTCCCTTCTGGTAGGTGATTGCTGGTAGCAGGCTTGCTGAGGAGTGTTTTCTCCACTGCCATCCCAATCCCTGCTCCTCCTTGGGCCCCCACAGCTGCAGAGCTGCTGGTTGTGCCTGGGGTCTGATGGAGCATCAGCAACACAGCCTCTGAACCCATTTTGCAGGTGATGAAGAGAGGGGCAGAGTACATACTCCAATGTTATTTCTTCTAGTGGAAGCAGGTGTAGCATAGATGGTAAAAGACTGGAAGTATAAATGTATCGTTGAGCTGCAAATGAATAGATTCTCCTTTTAGGCTCACCTAGAATATCTAACTTCTTAGCCTAGCAATTACTGCTGACTCTCTCTCCTTAAAAGGAGTCTTCTCTCTCTCCAATCAGGTATAAACCACACAAACTGTTAACTTTTCTATGAGCATTATGGCTACAAATGAAGAAGAAGGACTTTTCAGAAGGAAAGGTGCCTTAACATCTGTGTCAGCCAAAAAGGATGCTGCCTGTTGTGTTAGTACAATATACTTGGACACAGAAGTACCCTTCTGTACACAGAAGTACAGAAAACTTCTGGTACTTCTATTTCTACTGTAGGCCACTGATTTTTAGAGAGAAGGAGTGACTTATTTAGAAAGATATTATTCAAAAAAGGTATTGCTCTCATTCCTGAATAAAATAATTAATCTTAAAATCAATGTATTGCATTAGGAGTTATATATCCACAGAGGTTTTGTTGATTTATTTGTTTACTGCAAGGATTACTGAACCCAAAATACATCACAAATATCTATCATCTCCCCACAAAAATCACCCAAGTGTTATGATAAGTAGTCTATTAAAATACTTAACATACATACTGTGAGAACCTTAAACTCTACATATAATGATAACAAAGGTGTAAAAACTAACCTTGGCAGTTCTTAAAATATTGGTATTTTGTATGTATTATGTATATAATTTTCGTTTAGAAGTTCTTTTAGTATATAGGCTATTGATTATGTTTTGCATAAACATAGGTATGCGCATAATACATATATGGTGCAATTGATTTTTTTTTTTTTTGATTGTTATAGGTACATTTTGGTTCATGTAAAATGAAAGCACACATCAGAGTTGTTTGGCAATTTGATGTAATAAAGACAATAATAAAACAGTATGTATGGAATCTGTATCTGTTTTTTTCGCCACTGAACTATAAACTTCTTTACCAACATACTTAGAGCATTGAGAAACACACACCTGCATTCTGTGGCAGAGACCTAATGTATGTGATAATGTGATTAAAGCATGTGATACTTGATTTTTTTAAGTTTAAAAAGTAGCCTGTAAAAATTCAGTAATCGTCTTTAGTTGAATGCAGGGTTGATCTGTGTTCTGTTGTAGCTTTAAAATAAATTCAGTAAATTCTTTAATGACATACCTTTAGAAACTGCTTTTCAGCCAAACACGTCAGATTTTACTTACATACATTCAGAAGCAGCCAGCAACGTTATACTCTCATGACAAGCATGTGATTTGATTAACAAGCATAATTAAGCCTGAAATTTTCATCAGTTTATAAAAAGCAGGTGAAAAATTGTTCTGGAAAACATTTCTGCAGTAAGTGGAAATGAGAGATCATTTTATACTAAAGGATGTCCACTGCAAGAGATAAGTTGTACTATTTATATAAACTCTTTTTTTGCAGTAGTGTTGTATTACTGTCTGTGTTTTGACACACTGGTCTCTATTATTTATCTTTATTATTTTAAAAAAGACTTGATGATTAATCTACTACCTTATTTAATGTAATATTTTCTGGTTTCAATTGCAAACAGTAAATGATTGATACCTTTTTTTCCCTCAAGGAATGCCTGTTTGTCCCTGGTGGAGCCAGCAGTCTCTGCCAGCTCCCTGCTCAGCACAGGAATAGCTGGAGGGCTGGGATGGGTGCACCAGTAAAGCAAGTGGACTTTTTTTTTTTTTTTTTTTTTTTTTTGAGAACTCAATTGAAACCAGGAAGTATGATCAAGATAAAGCTTTTAATGATGTTTGCCTTATTATAGTTATGAAGCCTGTCTGTTTTGTCTTCCCCATCACTTACCCAAATTGTTAAGTCATTTTCAAGTTCTTCCTACAATTAACTTGAATGAAACTGACTGTTGGCTGGCTAGAAATCTTTGCTGATCAATCTTCATTCATTAAAAGCTGTCATGAAGAGTGGTTAGGGACAACTGAGGTTCTTAAAATTTATACCATACCTACAAAGTAAAGGATAGGTTAAATTCTTTAGAAGAGATTCATTTTAGTTCTTCAATTTAGTCAGTGCAGAACCTGATGATATATCTTATGACAATAGAACAGAGTTTTGGTGTAATTTGCACAACAAAACTGAGTGCAGAATCAAACTGCACAAGGAAACCTAAGAGATATTAACAGTGGCTGTAAAAGTCAGAGTAGGCAGGGCAGTGTGGATGTTAGAACGAAAAGTTCCTGGGCCTTGCTTGGCACAAACTATTGCTGGGTCTGGGTGGAACAATACAGCTACCACTCACTCTCAGGAGCCTCATCCAGCATGACCTCCATGCCATGCCTCACTGGGACCGTGCAACATATCCAGCCAGGCACTCTTCCTTCATGGGAACATTTATTGTGTCACATCTAAACTCCTTCTCCAATGTATGCTACTTACTTCCTCATCCTTGAAGGGATTGCAGAGTCCAACAGTGCTATTGGTTTCTTTGCTAAATCTCCATGCCTCTGGATTACGCATTGAAAAGTAGAGGTTCAGATAAAGCTGAAGAATTCCAAGTAAATAGTCTTCCCCAGTGCTGGTTCTGAAAAGGAAGATAAATCCATTTTTTGAATAAATTGTGCAACATATTATGAAGAGCTCTGCGGTTGATGTATGCCTGAGGTGATAAATCATCATTTGATATTTCAGAGTCCAAAATGCTCATAATGAAAATCCATTTTCAGCTGTTATCTATCTGTCTCAAAGGAACTTATTTTTTATCAGTGAAGTTCCCCAGATGCTGGATTTCTGCTTCAAAGTGTGGTATACAATGCCTGCCGTCCATGTTGTGCTTAGCAGCCAGATCCTCACAAGAAGGAGAAAAGACCTGGATTCCTGTTTCTACATCAGTAGGAAGTATAATGCTTGTTGAAAATGCAGTAGGAAATGAAACTTGTATGGTTTTGTATCCTGAATATTCACTGGGGCAACGGCAGACACCCACACCTTTTTTTCTTATAAGTGTCCAAGCTGAACAGGTGACACTTATACTGTATGGTCCATTGAATACTTTGTTCATCTGTGCAGACTAGAACAATTTCTGCAGAAAGGACTGTGCTTGCTTGTATACATACACACACATACAGTTCAATATATGTTCTGTTCTAAACAACTTAAACATGTGGGAGGTTCAACTTCATAACACATTAGTCAGAAAAATAAAATGAACACACGTATGACAAAAAATAATGTGAGTGCTCTAAAAAATGGGCACTCATATTATTTTTGGTAAATGGCAAAATTGTAAATGGTAGAAAACCTATGATCTCCAGAGGAAAAAAAAAGAGTGTTTCAGCATCTCACTCAGGAAGGACTGCATCCGGGAAGGAACAAGAAATAACCTTCCAGTTTGAAAAGAAGGCACACTGGTTGAGCAGAAGGTGTTGTGTAAACTTGTCTTTGTTCTCAGTGTTTCCCACTGAATTGCAAGTGGTTTAACAGTCAAGGTGCTGACTTCTGCAGAGCCCGTTCATAAGCACATTCTACATGAAGAATTAGTCAGTAACTTGTATCTCACTACTACAATTCTGCTGTAATTATCACTAAATGTAATGGGTGAGCTTGAAATAGAAGAGGATAAAGTCTTCATTAAATCTCAGAGCACTTTGGATAACTGTCATATGGTTGATTCTTCTTGGGCTAAGATTTCATGAGATTAAATGACATGAATCAACAACCCACTGTAGCCAAAAATGTTACTGTTCCCCTCCTTGTCCCATCCCCCTTATGTTCCTTTGTTCCAGTGCTCATGTTGTATGAACAAAGCACGTTTGTCCCTTCCATGAACTTTTTCAACTCACCAATATGGTAGAAAATTAACAAAGACAAAGACATGGGCTACTTTTATGCCTCAGTAATGAGTGGGATTGGCTTACAGAGGGCTGAATGCTAGAGCCAGTAGAAGGAAGGAAGGAAGGAACATGCTTGGGTTCCTGAGATCAGGAGTGAAGAAAGGTGGAAAGGGGTATGGGTGGCAGGAACAGAAAATGAAGGGAGAACATCTCTTCTTCTTTCAAAAAACAAACCATTAGACCATTACTGAAACCTAAGATACTCTGCTCTCCATATCTACCATATGCATAGCCCATCTTGCACCACAAGTTAGTTTTTTTCAGAGGAATGTTAATTAATAAAATGCAAATTTATGTGGTAACACTGTGCTCAGTGCAGCTATGGACCTGCATCCGCAACTCAGGTCTCAAGTTCATTGAGCTTTGACAAGTTGCTTAGTCTCAACCAAACGCCAAATTCAGAGGAACACTTCAGTTAGAGGGCTTTGTTCCTACTGAAGCCCTTCAAAACAGATTATGAGTCTCTAAATCTGGGGCCATATCTCATAATTTTGGCTTATGCATTTGACTCTTCAGTTAGCACATTTGACTGTTTCATTAATGTATTTCAGTGTGTTTGTTACTTTTACTGGCAGGTTAAATTCATCCAGCCATTGGCCTGCTACTTCATAATTTTAACTTCAGAATATCTGAGAAGTATTACTTATTTCTGACTCATTCTTTTCTACTAAAATAACAAGATCACCATATATGATTTTCCTAACTACTCTCTGAGGACTTTTTATACTCTCTTCCAATGACCTTTAAAAATTTCCTATGAGGACCTGTCATAGCTTCTGATTAGGATATTGTGCAGAGAGTAATATCTTTTATTAGACCAACCCATTGATACAGTCAGAAAAAATGGGCAAACTTTCAGCTCAACAACCCTTCTAACCAAAAGCTAGTCTGTTTTTTCCAATTCTCGTTTGCTCTGATAAAAGATATAACTTCTCTATACAACATGCCTTGCAGATTTCCTTAGGTCAGCACATCCAAGCCAACATTACAATGGTTATTAATCAACAGAGTCTCCTAAATGTGATCAAGAATAAAGCCATTTATCCCAGAGGTGAACAACCAACTAAAAGTTTCTGGGTAATTCAGAACTCAAATTCACACTTTTCTTGCATATCACCAGACAAATCTCCTCATGAGGGATGGTCAGCCTATGTATAAAGACAGACAGGTCCATTACTCCATCTTCAACTCAAGACAGATTTAGTTTGTCCATAACCTTTTTGCCCTAGGGCAAATACAACCACTAGATTCAAAGCATAACTGGTGGTATGTGTTGAATTACAAGGTTTGTTAATTAATCCCTTGGTGGTTCTATTACCCTAGGCTGATGCACAGCCTACCCATCTTCTAGTCGCCAAGGTATATCAGCTTTCAGTCCTTCAGTGCTACAACAGGGCAAAACATAACTGCTCCAAGTAATGACTCTTCTGCGATGCAGTTCATGTGCCTTGGAACTAGCCACCACACTTCATCCCTGGGATCAGACACTAGCAGACCTGGTGTATGAAATGTGTTTTTGTAAATCACAGTATGACACCACTCAAACAGTCACCATTCAGTTCATACTGTGCTGAGTACAGTCTTGGGAGACTAATAGTAATGGCTGAGATGGGGCATATACAGCACCTAACATAATTTCTAAAGGTGCATCTAACCAGAAGCCTGAAGACATTATTTGTCTGTGGCAAAGAAACTGAAAATGAGGTTTCCCTAACAAGTGTAAGAAGATGTATCCTTCAGAAATATCCCAGTAACTACTTTTTTAGGTAGCAAAAGCCATACCTATTCAGAAGCAAGTTACAAAAAGGTAACATTTTCATTCATTTGCAGAAAAACATGTCATATTATCTACAGTATGTGCCATCAGAGGCTACTTCACATTTTTCTGTCAGAACTCTGTCAGAGAACTTTTCCACTGTTGACAGGTTTGACAGGTTTCTCCCATTTGAAATGAGTCCTTCACATTACACTAAAACATATGCAAATTGATAGTTTGGGTAATAAATGAATACCTTGGTCAGTACCTGTTATTATGTTCTGTTTTGATTTAAAAAGTAGAACTATACAAAACGAGTATTTCACACAGTCTTTGGTTTAAACTGGGTATCAGATAACCTTCATATATAACTACATACAGGAATTTTAACCCTCTTCCATTTATTTTTTTCTTATTGACCGCGAAAACATAAAATCATTGCTAAAAATTTTCAGCCATACAAAGAATGCTGAAATAGTATATAATGGAGATGTTGGACTAGTGGGCAATTATAATTTGTTAATTTGGCAGCAGTCAAACAGTAGGTGTACTGAGGCCAACAGGAAGTAATGACTTTCCAAATACAGTGCACTGGCTACGTTTTTATTTAGTATACAACAATAATAGCAGTTTTCTCACTGCCTTTCTTTTGCTGGCCTACACCATTGACTTTCTCCTTACCATTGGTCATTACCATTATGCCCAGATTTAACTCTGCCCGGAGGCTAAACTTCACCAGGGGAAGAAGCCGAGTAGAAAGTTACTGGTAATAGTCAGCTTGCACTGTAAGAGTTAACTCTGCCAAACTCACTTCAAGGTTTGGGAACTCCACCTTTCTGCCTTTGGAAAAGAATTGGGATCATACCAGGAAATCAGTGAAGGCTCAGCTCATAGTAAAAAAATGTAGTTAGATAGACTTGTATGATGACTTAGGGATAAAGAAAAAATACATACATGGCCAACTTCTTCTTGCCTCCTTCACCCCCCTGTGATGACACTCCTACAGGTGCTCTTTTTCTGGTATCTGGATTCCAGAAGGATGGCAAAAAATTTGTAAAGAGCCAAGAGAATGATAAAGAATCAGGAAATATTTGTGTAATTGTGTAATATTTGTGTGTTGAAGAAGTTCAGTCCATTTAACTTACTGAAAGAAAGGAAGAAGGAACAGGAATATAGCCTATAATACCTATAAGAGAAAAAAGAGACAGCTCTTCAATCTAACCCACAAACGTCTAACAATGTCTAATGGGTGATAAGGATAGAGAAATCCAGTCTATTTTAAAAAGTGAAGATAATTAAGCAGTGGAACAATTTTTAGACTTTAGAGTGGTTTCTCATTTCTCACATTCTTAAATCACAATCCAGCCTATATATAAAATATGTTTATCCTTTTTGAGTACAGCTATTGAAATCAGCTACTGAAGTGAGACATTTCCTGTATTCTGTATTGCATACCTGATCACAAGAATCCCTTATGATCTTAACATTGGCACATTTTCTGCCAATGTTAATCTTTTCACACAAGTTAAGCGCAAGTGTATATGTTCTCTATTGCAAAGGATATTTAACTCTCATCAACAGCCTCTTTGTTAGGACTCCTGTGAGGAGTTGAGTTGGACCCTG
>NW_010308897.1:155213-156564 GCF_000700745.2 Antrostomus carolinensis
GCTCTTACATTAAATAGAACACTTTAGTTGAACACTTTAAAATACAGCATTCTTTTTTTAGAAATTTTTCTGCACCTGAATGTAAGCAAGCCCCATGTGCACAGAGGGAAAGGGAGAGCAGAGAACACATAGGAGCAATGCTAAGGGGAATGAATACTCACTCACCTCTCCTGCAAGCAATATCACCCCCTACCCTGGAATACCAGACGTTGCTTGTTTGCCTTCTAGTGGCTTGAGTTTAGAATAGCTTCAGTCAAGAATAGGTCTTAGTGAAACTAAGAAGTTATTAGCTCACAGACACTTACTGTTATTATAACAAGTTCTGAAATGTCAAGATGCCTCTGGTGGGAAACATCTGTGAAATGCTGCATCCTGTATTAAGAATGTGTAAGGACTAGACCAGTGGTATGTTCCTGGTTTTTAGCACTTTTTTAGTCCTTTACCATCTAAACTGTATTTAGATTTACAGGATAGGTTTCTCCCCTTACTGAGAAATGTAAACTCATTCAGAGACAACCTTTGTCTGCTGGGGTATCAAGGCTACTTTAAAATACTGATGATCTTTCTCCTCTCCACTCTGGAACACTAGTGACTGTCTCTGTGATAGCTGAACTAAATTAGCCTGCACTCCTCTGATCAGTTCTGCTGAGCATTGAAAGCTTACCAGAAATCTCTGTTGCTTATTTAAATGGGCCAGAAACTCTCACCATGCTGTCACAAAAGCTATTTTTAAAGTTAATACAGCTCAGAGCTGGATTAATGAATGCACATCCCTCTATCTGTGCATGAGTTCAGTATGGTCCAGCAGGAAATCTTGCCCTTGGCAAGCACACATGAGGAGCATCTTTCTGTGTCAATGCTTATGGCCACCTGTTCAGATGGCCTAGTGCCCTCTTGCAACATGGTTAGACAGCTGACTTTGGGTGTTCATAAAAGCAAGGACAGGTTTAGAACCATACAAGGCATAACACTGTGAATGGCAGCTTTTCAGCAATTTTCCATGTGACAGTATAGGTGCCACATGTCCGTTTCTTCTCACCGCTTGTATGTTACTAAAAGGGTATCAGAACTGTCAAGAATACAGAATTTCTGGCATATAATTCTGGCTGCCAAAAATACATACATTTTGCACTCGCAGAAGACAGGAGAAGAACATGGAGAATTGGATTCATCCTGTATTGATTTGTATTAATAATTAGGTGGTCTAATTTCACTGACTAAAAGAGTTATCCTTCCTGCCTGCCCCCCTCCCCCCCCCCCTATATGGAAAATCTTTCCATATATATGTGATGGATCTTGTTTAGATGAGATACACACCTATATTAGTTTAACTTGGCTGGCAGCCAAACAC
>NW_010308898.1:0-4728 GCF_000700745.2 Antrostomus carolinensis
AAAAAAAGGAAAAAAAAGGAAAATACACACTGTCCAAAAAGACTTCATTTATTTAATAAACCCCTGGTTCCCCTTTTGCTTTGTTACATTTGTCTCGTTCCTGCCAACATCCCACTTGCAACTCCACCTCATCCACGCACATTCATTCCACAGAAAAACTTGTGGTGATATAAAAAACCAAAGTGTGATTTTTAAGCAATTTGGATAGCAAGTATTTTCTGAGTGCTAGACAGAGCCCCCGTGCACAGGAGCAGTCACCGTTTCACCATTCACTGGCAAATGACATCAAATTATCAGTAATCAAATCAGCTGGTACCAAGTTGTTAACTATACACCATTGTTACGGGATGGCTGAGACAGAGAAAAAGCAGAAAATATAGAGAGAAAAGGGAAAAAAAAAACCCAAAAAAACAAACAACTGCTTGCACAGCAAGGAACAGCAGTGGACATCCCAGGTCCCCTTCCCACCCTGCCTGTCCCCAAAGCTCCCTTGGCTCAGACATAAGCCCTGATGTCACATTTGCAGCCATTGCAGTAGGAAGAGGCAAGGAAGGACTGAAGTTGGGAGGTATTTCCAAAAATATGAAGCCAGGTTTTCCAGTCTAAACCTATTTCATTATAAAGTGCCCAAAATAAAGTGTTCCACGTAAGAAATTCTGATATATTTCATTCTATTTTTTTTTTAATGCAACCTCCTACCTTTCAGTTTCAAAATAGCAATTTTCCCCCCCACTTAAAAATGCCCAGATATAAAGAAATATAAGTAAATAAAAAGCTTAATTACCACAAACCCCAAATCCATGTGTATGTAAGGGTTTATAACTACATTTGGAGGTTTTGGGGGGTTTTTTGGTTTTTATTGCTGAAGTCGATACAGTTGTGTTCACACGCACCAGCTCTGAACGAGGCTCAGGAAGATTTTTACATAGGGAGTAGTTCTACCTCAAAATGTCCCCTGCTGATGGCTTCTAGCAGAACTGAGGAAAAAACTGGCAAGGAAAATGTTTGCAAATATTTTAATAGTTGCCAACTGTCATAACGTTACAGCAAGTCTGACTGGGGCTGCAGATTTTCTTAAAGCCTCAGCTTTCACGAGCAGCGATTAGAAGAAACACGATTAAATGTTAATCAGAACCTTCTTGCAGATAAGAAAGAAAAATCACTAGTCTGCCTAGTTGTAAAAATTCTTAAAAATTTGTTCCAACTACAGTATATGGACTGAGAAATAAAAGGCAAACCTTAAAAGAAAAACCCCAACCCCTACATTCTGATTTTTTTGTTATTAACCTGAATTATTTTTCTATAAATTATTGTTGGCAGTTCTTTTCCCTTAATTTTTTATAAGCATTTTCGCTTTTGTTTGCAGTCTGAAAGTATTCACATTAAAAAAAATAATAAAATAAAATCAGGCCAAAGGCAGCAGTTCCTTAGTGAAGAAACTTGTCCCCAAGAACCAGAAAAGAGGGATTTACATCCCCTAGTTTCTTCTTCTGTCTACAAGGCTCATACTCCACTACTTATCTTGGGGCTCTCATTGTCAGTGGGGAGAGGAGAAGGGAGAAGACTCTTTCCAGAGGGAGATTCAAAGCATCGTCAGAAGGAGAAACCTCCACCTAAAGCTGCTTCTCTCCTTCTCCCCACAGACTGTAGAAGCAGCATCAACGAGAAGCTCAAAATCACATCTCTAATTGTCAACTTTCCAAATCCCAGCTGGAAGGACCGCGCCTCAACGTTACCTGGCACAATTTATGAGGATTAAATATCCAATCTAGGGCCAAGAAGTCGCTGCACAGCTTAAGTAAGTTGAGGCACAGCCCAGACAACGACCACTGAGTTGGAATTGAGAAACATAACTAATCTGAAATAATCAATAGGCAAAAAAAATCAGGTAAATTAATTCTTCAGGCAATCTCAGTAGTACACGGCAGCACACATAGCTGGGCTGACAACTCCAATGGCAGAATTAAAATGTCTTTCCTTTCTTTTTTTTTTTCCCCACCCCCTAATCTCTGCCTTTTTCAACTCAAAAGGTCCAAAGATGATATGAATTCACAAGATCCTTGTGACAAGAGAACTCCAAGTGAGCTCTGCCAGTCCATCCCTGGCGCGGGCACTCGCTACTGGTGGTGCAGGCTGGGGAGACGTCAGGGGAGATACCTAAGAGTCATTGTCTTCTGGATCAACTCCAGTCATCCACTAAAAAAATCAGTCCTAGTAAAGTTCATGCCACAAGGACTAAGATGTGTTGTGAAATGCAAGGGAAAAACATGGGAAATGTTACATCTGCAGGGAAAGGGTTTGATAAATGTTTAAGGAAATTACTGCTCTCAGGATCCTGCTCTTCCCTGTAAAATTGAGATCTTGCTTTGATTGCTGTCATTGAGTTTGTTGTCTCCAAAACTGCAGTTGTCTCAATGCATTTATGGGGTTTTGTGTGATCCTCACATGTTTACACATCCTGCGTCGGGGCCACATTGTCTTGTGATTTTCTTTGAATCTTTTCCAACTGTCTGCAGTGAACACAGAAAACATTTTTAGGCAGTGCCATTATTTTCAGTTCAATTTACGCTGAGCCACGCTGATGACCCCATTCAGAATGCAAATGGAGAGTATTTTTGGAAACGCCTTTTGCAGCTTTTACCTCTTGCCAGTGCATTTGCGTTGGTCTCCTCATTGTTAGGCAAAGAGCAAGGCATTTCTGAGAAAACTTAAAAAGCACCATCTGAACCCAAGAGAGCACGTTGGATGGACCTGTGCATCCCCAAGAAGCCACATTGCACAGAGCTGTCACATGGACCCACTCAGGGAGCACACAGCAAGCCCATAGCACCAGCCAGCACCATGTTATCACAGAATCACACAGAATCACCTCAATTGGAAGAGACCTTTGAGATCATCAAGTCCAACCATGAACCCAACACTGACAAGTCCCTGACTAACCCATGTCCCTCAGCACTATGTCTACACGACTCTTCAATCCCTCCAGGGATGGGGACTCCACCACTGCCCTGGGCAACCCCTTCCAATGCCTCAGAACCCATTCAGCAAAGAAATTCTTCCTCACATCCCACCTCAACTGCCCTGGCCAGAACTCAATGTCCTTTCCTCTTGTCCAATCTCATTTAATTTTTTTAGCCAGAATGGCTTATAAACATCTATCAAAATCAATCTAAAAAAAAAAATAAAAAGCCCCTCTCCAACTTACAGAACCATCAAATGGTTTGGGAGGGACCTTTAAAGCTCATCTAGTCCAAACCCACCCTGCAGTGAGCAGGGATATCTTCAACCAGACCTGGCTGCTTATCTCCACGTAGTGAGTATCTCTATTTAAAACATGAAAAGAACCCTAATGGATACACTTCTATCCTTTTGGTAATGGGCACAGGCTTGTGAGCACAGCTATGTGTGGCCCTGGGCATTGAGCATTTCCCTGTAGGTCAGAAATCTAAACATAGTCTATGTTAGAAGTAACCAAAAGTCATTTATCTGCTGGTAGTTGTGTGAAGCTCATAGTTCCAGTCATTTAAGTGAGAGTCTAGGTGATAAAAACCACTGTGGGAACCAATGTTTGTACCCCTGGCTGGCAGTCTTGGGAGACAGGTCAGAAATGGGGAGCTCCCATCTGATCCCTAGCATCTGCTCTTTTAAGGATCTATCATAGCCAAGTTATACATTAATATTCTAAATCAAGGAAACCAACTACATTAAGCTATGGAAATGAGGTAGACATATTGCTGAATTCACAAAAAAATATATATATACAAATCAGAGAACATCCAACATTAATGTTTGCCTAAAAGCGTTACAGCCAACAACTCAAGAATGGCCCAAATTACGCATTGCCACTGTTCCCAGAGCCCACCTCTGCAACCCACCTCTGGCCAAGACAGCAAGCTCCCTGTCCACCCTGATCTTCTGGATGTGTCTTTGAGGATTTAGGACTTAATGACTTCTTCATTTAGAAAAACATAGAATGCATCATCTTTGACTTGCACACAAAGATAAAGCAATACTTGGAACAAGTTCTATCTGATAGACCCAACAGAAAACTGTCAGCAGTCAAGGCACGTGCAATTAGGAACTATTTAATACTCCCAGAAAGAAAGAAAATAAACACACACAGAAAAGTGAGGTTTATCAGGCAGTTAATTGCCAAGCATTTAAATTTAAGAGCTGGCAAACTGTAATTTTAATTATTACTGCATTACACATTCATACATTTTCATGCTCATGTAATATAGGAACCTGAGGATGACATGACACTTTATAATTAAAACACAATTATTTATTGATGATTAGATCTATTCAGGTTGCGTCTACTTTTCACTACCTTTCGCTGTTTTCATCAATGGTGGATGGCACATCAGAAACAGAAATAGGAATAGCTAAGAGGTGACGTGTCAAATTTTTTTGCTACATGTTATTTCCTTTCCTTTAGGAGTTTTTTATCATAAAAAACTCATAAAGGAAATATGAGGAAATATCACTAAGAAGTTTCCTTTTTTAAAGCTGTCTCTCTGGATCTCTGGAATGATGTAGAGAGCCACTAAATGCTTGTCTCTCCTCTAGTTATTGGATAATTTGTGACTTTGTTTCCCTCTTTGCCAACCACGTAAGGAAAATTCACACCAGTCTTTCATTTGTTCATCAGACTGAGCACGTGAACCATCAGAAACTTCCCATAACTGCTCTTCACAGAATCACAGTGATTGGAAGGGACCTCAAAAG
>NW_010308899.1:0-11558 GCF_000700745.2 Antrostomus carolinensis
TCCAACCCCAACCATTCTATGATTCTGTAATGCATACAACATGCTAGAATGTCATCCTTTGCACTTTAAAAAGTAATTCAATAAAAACAAAATTGCCTTTCCATTCTTCTATCACCAACCGTCAAACAGTTAACTGAGTTGGCCATGCAGCTTCATAATCTGTGTGTTCTCAGAATTACCTCTGTGGCTCATCAGTGCTTACAGAAGATATAAGCATTCCAGTTTGTACATCTGTTACTTTAAAACAACAGTCCTCTCCTGTGCTGAGTAGATGTCTGCTGTCTGTGCAAAAGAAAAAAGCAACAAAAGAAACAACAACAAAGCCTGTTTAGAGGCTGTTCTAGTTACCAAAGCAGTCTGTGATACAGCATCTTGGATGTGACATAGCCTGACCTACTTATTTATAGATAATTTACTGTAAATTAAGTCTCCAAGCAAGCAATGATAAAGAAAACTGGTTTAGAGTCTCCACCATTGGTCTAGTCTAGTACAGCCTTGTGTACAATTAATAAGTTCTTTATAATGGAGATGTGTGTCAATCCAAAACATCTCACCATCCCATCATTAAAGTAGTAATTCCAATAACAAGGGTATATGACATGAAATCAGGAATTAGATTGCCTTTGAAACTCCCAACAGTGCATATTAAAAACTGAAATCCAACATACCAGGACTAAAAGCAGCATCAAACACAGTTCCAGAATGACATGGCAACTGGTGCAACACTGTTGCTGTAGTAACATCCCAAACACTAATGGTACCCTCTTTGGTTCCAGATGCGAGTACAGTATTTGCAGCATTAAGGTCGATTGTATTCACCTAGGAAGTTAAACATCCCAATGATTTTCCTGTCCTTCCACGTGAGCTGCCTTAAGACAGGTTTTAAACATACAAAAAGCAAGCCTATTATCTGTAAGATATTTTATTTACAAAAAACTTTTATATTTAGTTCTGCAACATCTTTCATTAACTACAATTTAATATTAAAAGTCCTCCCTAAAAACAGCAAAAGATAAGTCCCTTTGATGATATTTTAAAATGCTTTGTCTTTCCAGAATCAGAAATGCAAACTGACATTTCAGATTACTTTTAGTACCCATACTCTCCACCTAAAAGCAAGACTTTACCCTTAGAAGTAGAATTCTTCTTTAATTTTAAAGTTGTTTCTAATTCTCTTTGGTACAGTTCTTAAATGTTATCAGAACTGTTTCAGTAAATGGCTATGTTGACCTGTTAAAAACCAAACTATTAAGAAGGTTTAAAACCCAGTAATTCTAAATATCCTACCACAGTGACATTAGAGACTATAAATAAGAGTGTGCAGTTACACATTTATGATTTAGTGCACACAATGTGTTTATATATTTACGGTGAAATTCAGTAATATATTTTATAGCATGGTAAACAGCTTAGACAAATTATTTTTTATTTGCTTGCCTTTGGCAAAGATACATTAAGAAGAAGCAGTAACAATGAAAATACTTGAAAAACATTAGTCTGTTTTGAAAAACAAAGCAGCAAATAAGAAGACCTCAGTCCTCCTTGGAACTTTGTGCATACCAGCTGAACAAGAGAAATTAAGAAACCTTTGTCTATACTGTTGCTTCAGACCCCAGGAGTAGACCTTTCAACCAGGGAAGCAGGGGACACTGGTACAGGAAACATCAGACAAAATAACCAAAACGAAACAAAAAACCCCCTACACACACACTTCCCAAAACAACACACCCCCTCAGCCCGCTAACCCAATCCTATTTTAACATTAAATCTTGACCTGGATTTTAATGAGCAATTAATTTTCATATTCTATCCACATACTTACACTAACATCGTGTTCTAACTCTGCCAGCAGTTCAAAGTGGTATTTTTTATTGCTCAAGGTCTCTCCAGGAACACAGTGCCACACCTACAACACAGATAAATATTTAAGTTTGCTCACAGAAGCATTAGTATAACTCTGGACGAGTTTTTTCAGTGCTGCGTTCTTGCACCAAAAGGAGGGCTGCTTGTGTTAACTGTAGGCCTTGCCTACGTGGCAGAATCCAGCAACGACAAATGGCACCTGAACTCATTTGCCCTAAGCAGAGCCACATATTAAACATGACTATGCTAATTCCAGACAGCTTCCAGAAGCCTAAGTACTGAATGCATACCTACCAAAAAGCCAGACACAGAAGGTTTTGGGAAATTCTTTCCCGTCTCTAGCTTCTGAACTATCTTTCCACCTAACTGTAGGCATGCTCTTTAAAACAGCAAGTTCCTGATCCACTTAGCTGAAGAACATAAGCTACAAAACTATTAAACATTTTAGAAGCCTATTCCACTCAGCAAACAGAAGCACCAGTCAAGGTCACAAAATATTCCAGTTCCTCCAACAAATACAATTTGCCTACAAAATCCCCACATTTAGAGTAAGTTAGAATGAATGAAATTTCTTTAAAGTAACACTTCAGCTTTTAAACAGAGTTGGGATAAAGGAAAATGAAGAAGATATTTTTAGAAATAAACTTGCTGTGATACTGGCTAAATTATTATTTTAGTACAATGGTATATCCACTCCAAAGCATTTGGATGGCTGAATATTAAAAACTGCTATCTATAAATATTTATTGAAGTATAACAGACCCATATACAAACCTTCACAGTGGAATCCCATGATGCAGAATATAAACGTCCATCACGCCAACAGATCTTACTAACTGCATCATCGTGTCCCATTAAGATGTCTTGCTGTCTTCCAAATGCAATTGAATAAAAATATCTAACAGGAAAAGGTTATAAAAGCATTATGTCTTCAGAAAACTTAAAGTGTTTTTTTCTAAATAGATGAAAGTAACTTTGCTTCTACAGTTTTTAACAGAAATCTACTGGAAAAAAAGTAGAAATATAGACACTGCGTTGTAACAATTTCTGTATCATTATCTAAAACCATAAACATAACGACCAAGGCAGTCAATGTATTTCAATAAAGTCAATAGGAAGTAAATACACACATATGATTGTCCCATGAAGAACTTATGACAGTGGTATCTCCTGGTAAGATTAGACAAGATGACAAAGCCTGTAAGAAAAAGAAAAAAAATAGTAATGTTCAATTTCTTTACCTCAAATCAAACAGAAGTACATTAACATGCTTTTGGAGAACAAGAAGCATTTTAATCTTCTATACATACAACATACAGATGTTACGTGAACACTAATCAAGAAAAACCTTACAGGTTGGACACTGAACAGCAAGAATACTTCATTTCTTGTAGATGTAAAGGTAGCACTGAAGTTTGGAAACGTGGAGAACTGATGGATCTCCTTTTTCAAAATGCTGGTATTTCAAGGCCATGGTATGTAATTCCTCACTCAAGATAAACTGGGTCAGCTCTTCATCTTGTAAGCTACTGTCAATTCTAGATGCAAACAGCTAACAGAAACTAAAAATGAAGGTTTCTTTTGACGTTTGTTGTCCAAAACAGCTACTTATCAGCTCAGCTCTTTCAAACAACAAATCTAACTATCTAATTTCTACTGTTCTCAACAAGAAACATGTTTTACAGACAGCTGCTCAGTCACATTACTATCACTGGAAGCAACAAGGTAAAAAAAAAAAAAAAAAAAAAAAATTCAGCCCAGTGCTAGTATCATTACTGGTCATGTTTGAGATCTGTCCTAATAACCAGTAAGCTGATGAACTGCAAAAATACTACTGCTTCTAGCATTGCTGCAACAGGATCAGTGTTAAAACTACAGAGAGGAGAATAATTAAAAAAAAAAAAAAAAAAAAAAGAGTATACAAGGCCTCCTCATGAAAAACTGACTTTTGGCCTAGGATTCAGCAAAGAGCTCCCTTTTTACACTGCCAAGAAGCAACATTCCTAAGTTTGCCTTGGCTAAAACATTAGGAATTGCTGTATCTAGATTGACCCGCTAGTGTGTGCCATGGCAGGCCACAGGGCCCTGGCTCTGCAACTTACTTGGGGACCTGTTAGAGCATGCTATGGCTTCTGTCTGGGCCACCCATTTGCCATTTTTTCCCCCCCTAGAGATGAGAGTACAGAGAAGGCTGATATATTCTAGTGTCTTGCCTCAATAAAGGACTCTGAACATGACAGTTGGGAGTGAATATCTATGACCCAGGTCTGGCCACAGTGCTCAAGCACAGAGAATCAAATACATAATCTCTTTCCAAGTTCTGTTTTAGAAGCAGGGGAAAATTGTTGTTCAGAGGTTGCTGAGATCACCACTCATTGAGGAAGGATGGCTCAAATTCACCCAGCATAGATTTCCACTCCCTGTGCTTGGTTTTCCTCTGCCAGATGACTCACAGCCTTCAAACACTTGGGAACAGTAAGGCAATGCTGGAGGCGAGCACACGGGTGGAACTGAAGCTTTGTGATTCTGATACCAACGGCAGCTCAAGGTTGTTCAGGAAAGTTCCTCTGCTTGTGCCAGACTATCTTTGTCTATCACAAGCCCTTCCCTGGATAGCAGGGAAACTCAGAAGCACAGAAGTAAAGTGTAGCCATTTAATGCTCCCTTCCCATGTTTGCAGAATATGTTCTGTCTCCCTGGAGGCCTGACAAGAGTCTAAATTCACTCCACTAAATTATTCACACACAAGGAAATTGAGTAGGCAAGGGAAGAAAAGAGGCATTGATGTATGCTAGGAGCTATTTCTGTGAGTAGCTTTCAGAAGATTCCCAATGATCTCGTTTTTATTTTGACAACAACTTACCATGTTTGAAAAGGACACACTTCTCTGGATTGTTTTTGATTCTTTGGAAAACATCTTCAAAGTTGAATCTGGGAATAATGGACAAAACAGAAGATAAAAGGACTGTTTTGTATCATAGAAGCTAGTAATTTTGCTCCTGTTTGAACATTCAAATATCTTACTATGAAAGGCAGGTATAGGTTTCTCATAGTCTTTGAGAAACTCTTTATAAAGCTTATTACTTGAGCCTGGAACTAGCCTATTTTGCATCAGTTACAGATAGACTCTCATATGCCTAGCTATAAATAATATTGAAATCCTTGAGTCAAAGCAATCTAAAACTTAACAAATTCATGTACTTAAACTATTTAATTATAGGAAATACATATTTAACTTAATTTCTGTAATAGGTGACTTGCAAAGGTGACAATCCAAAAGTCAAACAGAAGTAGCCTTCACATATGAATACTGAAATTCTCTCAAACAGTAAGAAGGAATTGAGTATGAACTAAAACCAAGAATCTTGCATTTGGCAGGAAATTTGGGCCGCTCCTTTCATGACTGTAAAAAAACCAGAACTCAGTCATTCCAGAAATATCCCATTCAATGCTATCTTTATTTTGCTCTCAGTAAAGATATCAATGGGATTAAATCTTAGCTACATTTCAGAGTTTCATGCTATGTTGTTCACAAAACATTAACTTGCATTTACACTGGAGGTTCTAGTAAATACCTCTGCCATAATACTTACCCTGAGATGTAGTGAAAACAGAAGACCCATTGCAAGTGACTGCTATTCCAGTAATCGCCCTGTTTAACACAAGCAAGTTTATAGGTGATTTCATAGTTATTTGATCTATGTAAGAGCTAAGACATTGAAGGAGACTAAAAGCACTACAGTGGTGTGTCATATTCCTAGAGACAAAACTATACCTTGATATAATACATGAAACACCAGTACAGGCTCCTCACACTGTTCCTCAAGAACTTTATCCTCAACAAAAAGGACACGCCCATGTGAGAGGACAAATAGTTTCACATTCAGTCTTTCCAATTTGGGATTAGTTACAAAGAGTCAGGAACCTGCCCACAAGCAGATACTGAATACTTAAAGAGTCAGGAATCAGAACTTGCATGTCTTTTCTCCTCAGATTTGACATTGGCAAAGTCACTATAGTGTAGAAATGCAGACATATAGTTTGTGTCAGCGAGTTAGCTGTTAGGAACCACAGAGCATTCTGCATAGCCAAAATTCTGTTACACAGACCTGTTTCTATTTATTTCCAGCAATCTTCAGGGAAAGAAAAAAAAAAAAAAAAGGGGGGGGGGGAATCAGAAGCTGAAATTCAAGTCTGTTTTCAGGATTAGGATTTCCCTAACCCTAACAATCTGGTAACAGAGGACCTTTCTCACCAAAAATATTACCTTGTTTTCTGGACAAAAGAATGCTTATTTTCTAGAAAGTAGTTGCAATCAAGGTAGCACTGAAGTAGTGGCTACCAGTCCAGTCACTATGACAAGGGATGGGGCCAAAGGAAAATCTGTTCTTTAAAATTCAGCTGCTGTTGTTCATTGTTAGGTATATTCAGAGTTCACCTGAAGTGCCCCTGCTGACTCATGGCTCCTGAGGAATCCATCGGAACAGGTATTAACAACCACTCATTCAGACCTCAATTAACTGAAAACCTGTAGCTGGAGACTGGACAAACTGCTCATACAGCAGCAGCTCGAGGTGTACAGTAGTTGAACTTAAGTGGTTTAACTTTTCAAATCAAATGGGATGAAAAAGAAGTTAGGTCCTCCTAGGGTCATAAGTAAAAGAAGGGAAGTCTTTATGTGGCTGCTGCTATCGCAGTTTTAGAGAAGGATACTCATATCTCCTTCAGATATGAAAATGCTAATGAACTTAACTCTAAATGTGTATAAGGAACAACAACAAAAATCATCAAGCTGACATACCTTTTCTGGATTGGTAACCCATCATACACTCAAACTCACCTTGTGTACCAAATTAATGAGCTGTCTCACAAACAAAAGTATTTACCCTAAACTCTAACCCATCACTCAGATTGACATGCAGATACCCCCACCTCCCCAATTAAATGGAACAATTCTGACTGTGAAAAGAATAGTACCTACTCTTTGTGAATTTTATATTGCTCATCTAATTTTAGTTTGGCAATATTATTCCAAGCAAGTTTTATACTTTCTTCTGTTAAATCTTCAAATGATTCTTCATTTGGAGAAACTGCAATAAAATGCCACAATAAAGTTTCATCACAAACAGAAAATAAAGAGATTACAAATAAGTAGGTAGCCGAAGTTGCAAACATAAATATGAAAGTGCAGAAATCATGCAGAGCTCCAGGATTAAGAATTTTTGGCTAACAGAGAGAGTGACAAGTTCGCTAACTTTTTTCAAAATCTCTTCCTGAATGCATAGGCTTACACAGTCAAAAATATGATTTTTCTCCCCAAATCAGGGCTTTTAAACCAGAGACTTTACAGAATATGCTCCCAAAATGGAAAAAAAAAACCCAAAAAAACCAAAACACACCACCACAAAAAAAAACCCTAAACCAAAAAACTTCTGCAGAGATGTTTTGGTGTTCTACTGAGATGTCAAGAGCTTTCAAAATGGAAAGGTCCCAGGAAAGCCATCTCCTGCTGTAATACAGCACGTGCTTATATTATTCTATTGCATTCTGTTAGGAACATCACAACTTCATTTCACTGCACTATTGAAAAACTCAATAAAAATATAAAAAACTCAACAAAATTGAGCTAGTTAGATGTCAATTACTATAAAAAGGCCAAACCCAACAGGAAGCTGATCTGTGGGTTAATGACTTAAGCAGCGTACCGCTGTAACTGTTTAACACATATGCAAATTATTACCACCATATACAACTTTCAAAGCCACTCTTGCCATGTGGATGCTACAGGTTGCCACGCTAAGTAGCACTCACCTTCATTTCTCTGCTTAAAACTGAAAGCCATCAAAAGATAAGTGAATTGAAGACAGCCAACTGAGAAAAACCTTTCCATGTGCTATTTGGGCTGAAGATTTAATCCAGTTTATAGATCACTGCACATATGATGAGGACCATAGCATCTTAGGTTCAGAAAAATGGTCTAAGTTCCGCATTTAATAGAAGCCTGTAAAGGCATTACATATCCTTTTTTTGAAGAAAGTTAATCAATCAACATTGTCACTGCAGTATGTGGGGAAAACAAATTTCTTAAAAGATTTTTCTTTCAAGTCATGGAAAAGGAAAAAAATTCCAAAGCTTAATTTAAGTTCTTGGGCTTTATTTAGACCAAGCCAATTGATCACCTCAAACATATCCCTGTTCAAAGACTGAACAAATCTTTACATCATTTAGAATGCCTGCAGATGTAGTCACTGAAGCTGCTGTCATATCAGCTTGATTTTGAATTGTCATGAAAGGCCAGGGACAATAGTGTTCAGAAGCAGAGGTCAAACAGTCCCAGAGAAGACCACTGGAACAGAAGGCAAAAATGCAGGACAACACCTGTTTTTTCAAATTTGAAATTGGTTTTGACAGTTTTTCTTTAACAGTTAGTTCACGGCTTTATTTTGTGTTGGCTTACAGGGAAAGCGACCAAGAGAGTTGTATAATGAGATCCTGTGGGAGAAAGATACAGAAATTCTCAAAGTTACAAATCCATTACATCGTCAGTTTATCTGTTATACATTTACCTGGAGACTCAATTATGGAAACACTGTGACTAGATGTTCGAGACAAGCTTTTCAACTTCGGTATTATCCTTCGGGGATGAGGAATTGTAAACAACTGTTTTGGCGTCTGTCCAAACTCCAAGATTTGTGTCAGCAGAGCTACTTTTTCATTGGGGTCCATAATACTTTACAAAAACAAGATATTTAATTAAGCCAAGTAGGCGGGTACTTTTTTTCCTCCCCTTCCCTGAAAGCACGGGCCTGCATGTGCATTTACTACAGCACTACAGGCCACCACAAATTCTTACAGAACTGATTTACCACAAATGTGATGGACAGTCATATGACAGCCTAGTAGTTTTGTTTATGTATGATGACAGAATGTTTGTCAATTAAAAAAAAAAAAGGCAATTTAATGAAAGCCAGACTGAAGAAATGTTCAAGTAACAATCTTTCAATGCATGCTAAAAATGACAACCTGATGCTGCCTCTCTGCATATTTGAGAGTATAAAAGCGGAAGAGCTACACCATTCACGTACAGAGCACTTTTACAGCCAGCACAGAACCTGGAGGGATATCGAGAAATTTAGCTAACTGATTTAACAAAAACATTTTGATTCCTGTTAATTACCTGTTTAAATCCACTCCTCCTTCATAAGTTAACGGGTGAAACACTGGGGGAGGGGGAGAAAAAAAAAAGTTTATTTGTGCAATGTGGATATACAAGGCTCATATTCTTTGTGTTGCATACCTACTATAAAAAAGTTGTATTTTTTACTCAACTTGGTTACATTTAAGCAGCTATGCTACTTCAGCAGGCTACAGAGTTTGAGAACTTCTGTTTTAATCCTGGGTTTCCTAACTGAAAAAAGTTTAGTATTTCTAAAAGACTTGGAGAAAGTTTCAGAAGCAATCAGTCTTTTCACAATAGAAGGATGACTTATTTAAGCTTCATTAAATACCCTTCCTTTCTTTATTGAGGGCAGGGAAACAAGCACAGTTGCATATTTAGGCATTACAGATAAGCTGTTATTTACCATTTGCCTAATTAAAGCTTTTTTTTTTTTTTTTTTGCTATATATTTACCATTGTGAGCTGCAACTGCTTCACTTCCTTTCTGCTTGTAGCCAAATATTATGTCAATCCATTCATGAAGATGTTCTGATACATACTGACTTTCTAAAGCCTCTTGGCTCTTCTGAAGAAAGTCATCAGGACCTGGCAAGAGAAGGGTTAAATAAGGAGAAGATATCCCATTCAGTATTGGTATCCATCTTGTTCCTTCTTGAAAAAGCAACCAAAGAAAACACCCCCAACCCCAACACCCCACGCCAAATCTTAAATTTGCTGTAAAAATTAAACATGATTATTAATTATGTCAATGTTTTAAAGCAAAAGTTCCTTCAGAAGAAAACAGAATGGACATTTTTGGGAGGAGAATCACCATCCCAGGCATCTACATAATCTTGAATTAATTCATAATACATAGTAAGTTTGACTATTATTACCTGATGCCCAAGGGGGAAGCTCTACATCTTCAACTATCTTTCCACCCTGCCTTTTTCCTAAGTCCAACTTCAAACTGTTTACTAGAAAACCAGAATCATTTTCATAAAATTCTGGAATCAACTGTAAAAAAAAAAAAGAAAAAAAAAAAGAAAAAAAAAAGGAAGTTTTGAGATAAGTATCGCTTTGATCACTTAAGTAGAATACAGTCAGTAAAAAATGAAAGTTATCAAAGTTTATATATCAGTCCCTAAAGTTGGGTATTAATTTTTCCAGGCTTTCTTATCTGTCAGTAAAGAGGCACTGGAAACTTGCTCCATTACCCTTCCACTTTTAGGGCTCTTGACTACCTACAAGGCAATTATCTGAGAAAAATTCAGAGTGACCTAAATATTTTTTACATGTAATGTGTAACATAAGAATCCATAATATCTGAGAGTATCTTCAGAACATTAATTGCATAGCTACTTTCTCATTTTTAAGACATCAGGTAATAAAAGTCAAGACAAAAATCTATAATAAAACTAGAATGATGACAAAAGTTTCAGAGGTTAAGTCAATTATTTGAAGACCACTACAGCTAACCAACCTTAATTCCATTACCACTAACTATAGACTTTTTTTTTTTTTAAGTATCAACACATTAAACTCCTTTATCAAAGAAACATTATTTAGCAGCACCC
The DNA here is from genome assembly GCF_000700745.2 of Antrostomus carolinensis. Classification (NCBI taxonomy): domain Eukaryota; kingdom Metazoa; phylum Chordata; class Aves; order Caprimulgiformes; family Caprimulgidae; genus Antrostomus; species Antrostomus carolinensis. Next base: position 10,599 of record NW_010308899.1, read on the forward strand.
ACTACTTGACAGTTAATAATTCTCAACATATTCTACATGTTATGGTTTCTATAGGGCTCAAAAAACTAAGATAAAACTTCCATACAAAACTATAAAACTTTATACTTTTCTATAACCTCTCCAGATGTACTGTTGTAATACAGCCAAATCCTTATGACATTCCAGCAGATAATACCCAAAATTGCACCTTTTCAGCCTGAATTCACTCTGATAATTTCCACTTATTTAAGTAATATATCCACAATGACAACTCTGTGGAACTAAAAGCCAGAAGCAGACACAGACCAGCAATCATGGAATTACACAGAGGAAAGAAGTTAAAAACAATGAAGGATTCATAAAATGCCTTAAAAACCCTGCACACAACTAAAAAACACAAACAACAAAACAAACAAAAAACCAGCCAAGCAAACACACCCCACCCTCAACAGGGGACATCTGAGAACAGAAAGCTTAGCAGAGATACCAAGGACTTGAATCATATTTCAGCTATTTACCTCTTTGAAATCTGTTGCACCATCCAAACAGTTTTTCCAGGTTTCTGCAAGACTATATAACACATGTTAATCTCACATTTGTTAAAAAAATATTTTTTAAGGCTTTGCAATCCCTTGATACATATTTTTAAATAAACCCAACCTAGTTTTAGAAAAAAATTTAAACAGACCTGTTGAACATTCTGTCAGCGTGATCGAACTTTCCATTCTGCAGACAGAGCATGTATTCTGGAGCTAAGGAGAAAGAAAAAGTCATCAGCTTGCTCCATACCTTGTCCACATGGGAGGTAACTGTCTGCTCAGAGAGTGTGTAAAAGCTGACTTACCAACTCTAACAAGGTAAAACAAAACATAACCCGGAGATGAATAATGGCTCCCATACATGAACTTAGGCTCTGGCATTTCCTGATAACGTTTCTGCAACATATGAAGAAGAAAGGGAGGTTTGTTTAAAAGCAGCATT
>NW_010308899.1:11610-36515 GCF_000700745.2 Antrostomus carolinensis
TTTTTTTTTTTCCCCTAACGAGAAAGCAAACTTTAAATCATGCAGATTTAATTAGAGCAGTAAAACAATAAGGTAAAGAAGTTAAAACTTATCATTCAGAATTACCAGGTTTTCAGCTTTTCCCCGCCCCCCCCCCTCACTTTCAGACATAACTGCAGAGACTCAACTTCAAAGGAGTGCAAACAAATACTTCCTTTTTGTGATTCACCTTAAGTTTAATGATAGTAAAGAAGAACACAGTGCCTTAATTTAACCTGGAAGATTCCCTCCTGTCTGAAGCTCCTACATGTTAACCCTAAAACCTATCATAATCTAAAATAAAACTACTTTTACTGCAGTAAGTATGAAGCACTTAACAGTTTGAGGGAAAACTTTATTTATTGTTACTGAAAACATAATATTGATCATGTGCTTAGCCTCCACAACCTTAGGATTCTTCATGATTTTGAAATATTTAATCTTTTTTGTCAATATAATGCAGTTAGTCTGGCAATATTTTTTTTTTTCTAATGTTTCATTAAGAACTAATAAAGACTCCAAAACATTAAATAGATTTATGTTCTGCAAATTATTTTGGAATAATTAACTTACCATAGGAGACAGCAATTTTATACAAAGAATTAAAAGCCAAGAAAATGTGGACCTTCTAAGCCTGTAACTATGTGTTTAACTGCTTATGAAAAGAAAGCCTGACTACTTTGAGAAATGGAAAAAGTCTGTGCACTATTGCCTGCATGCTGAAATTTCAAGTTGGTACTCTGATCTCTATGGATCCAGATTTTTTCCCTTTGAAATACTCAATTCAGGATTTTTCTTAAATGGAAGTACTTAAGATTTCTACTATTTTGCTTTGTTTAATTCATACATGTATTTTACATTAGGCATTTAAATCCACTGATCTCGAATTTTCGTATTTCCAATTATGTTTATAGCATCTCAGTGCCTGCCATACAAATGTAGTTACAATAGTTAAATGGATTTGGAGATTTTATTTTAAAAGCTATGTAAAATGTTTAAAAGCATATACATATGAAACAGTACTAACAGAGAGGAAAGAGATTCAAATAACTTTAAATTAGTACTAACAAAATCGATACTGATGAAATCAAGCTGATTATATGTTTATAGGTAAGTTTGCTTCTGGTAAGGTTTATAATTAGTTTTAGATAACTACATAATTCCCAAAACTTTATTGACAAAGCTCTTTTTATTGCCAGTTTCTACAAGGCCCAAAATGTGGAGCACATAAAAGCCAAGATATACATACCAATAATCTATCCAGTCTTTCTTTATTCAGGGCACCAATTGGTTTACTAAGGTCACGGAATGTTTCAGGCTTTGTCAGATCTAAAAAAACCCATAGTGAAAGGCATTGTTTCTACTATACAGGAATACATTCTAATCAGTATTTAAAAACAGACAAACAAAACAAAAAACCAACACAGAACTCTTCTAGTAATTTCCTCTGCTATAAATGGCTACTCATCTCCTTCCTCCAAGTAGGCTTAATCTCAAATCTCTTGCTTAAGAACTAGTAGTTACATATATGAGATAGCTATTGCAACTAATATCACCTAGTCAATATAGAGCCTGCTACCAGAGGCACAAAAGCAGCCAGTATCTTCCTTCTATTCATTAACTATTCTGTCATGCTACAGTTAAGCCCCACCAAACCACACTGGAGTGTTTGAGGCAGTGCTGATGAATATGATGAGACTCCCCTACTCCACTCCCTGTGGAGGGACAGAACCCTCAAAAGAACAAGCTTCCAACACATATTGCACAAAGAGCCTTGATTCAGGCACAAGCCTTGTTAGCCTCTTACTTTCAACTTGTAATGCTAAGAACTGTAAAAGAACACCTGGATTCTACATATTTGAATGCATCCAGCTTGTTCCATAAAAGGCCATTTTATGGCTTCTTTTGCATTTATTGGAATCACAGAAAGTGCTTGAATGCTCAAGACTGCAGATTTTCAAAGTGACCAAGCAGATACCTGGTACATACTCTGTATGCAATGAGTGAAATATTTAACAGAAAAAGGTGAGGTATTTTGTCCACTAAACTCCAGAGTAAGGGTAAGCACACAAGAAAACACCCAAGATTGCTTGTGTTTGTGGTGCATTTTCATGTACCACAAACTTTACACAGTGTAAACCTGCCCCCAGATATTTCAGATCAGACATGACACACTAACATGCCTTTTTTTGTATACACATACCTAATACTGAACTAGAGTAGTCTGCTATGATCCATGGAAATACAGGATACTGGGAGAGATCGTTGCAGCTCCTGTCAGCCAGATTGTTGAGATGAAGAAGATACTGGTAGTTTGATATGTGTCCTCGCTGCCATTGCAACATATAACTTTCAGCTGTATGCTCTGTTATATGATTTTCTAAAAGAAAACATTAAGAGTTTTGAAGTTTGGGGTTCTACTCCCAAATTATACAGCCATTAACATTATGCAACATACTATAAAAAAATAAAGGGCAAAGTTGTTTAAAATAACAAGTCAGAATTAAGTGGTATGTTTATGTCTCAATAGCTACCATACTCTGTATGTTTTGAAAGATCTATTCAAATGCGCCTAAATTGCATTCAATTAAAAATCATGCAAAGAGTGTTGAAACCAAACATGGAAACAATGGATGGGAAAGAACTTTAAAATTTATAGAGGTATAGAAAAATATTTGCAGATCATGAACAGCTCTCTTGACAATCAGGCAATTTTTAAGATTTCAAATTTCTACTGGTTGTGCTAGAGTCAAGAAAAAAAATAAATATATTTTCCTACTGGACAACTAAGGCTGTTCACTAAGAATGACTTGTGGAAAGAGGCCACATTTGTATGTAAGTAGGATGTAGTTTCAGAACCACTGAAACAGAGACTAAAGGAAGACAAAACTTGACCATCAATAAAGAAAGTAGGAATTATGCACCTGTAGCTTCTCTTTGAAGCATTAGGCAGGGGAACAACAAATTCAAAACTGCACTACACTCTACTCAATAGCTGTAATATAAAGGTATGTTGCTGGACAAGAAAATGACCTGGGAATATTGATTTCATTCTACCTCTCAAATTTAAAATTAAATTAAAGAGGTAACGTCATTATCTTTGTCTGTCCTGTGAGTGGCGGGTTTATCAAGAGAAAAGAGGTAGGGAGTAGTTTTGCACAGACGGTGTTTTATTGTTTGTTTGTTAGTTTTTTAATTGTTCCTTCTATTGATCCAGTTTACAGCACCTTGGTAAGTGTCTGAAATAGCAGAACTGAAGGACTGCAACCATGGCACGATGGCAAGAAACCGTTCAACCAGCCTCCTCATGAAGTAATCACAGTAAAACTACACCCTTGCCATACAAAACACATATGCATGCTTGTTTTACTGCATCTGTGTTACAGGCTGCTCTTCCTCCTATTTAAAAGTCTTTAAATATCTTTTAACACCATCGCTGCTGAAGGCTACAACACAAAGCTAAAGAATTAGGATTTCTAGGGAACATCAAATGAGTGAAGTATTATCACTAGAACTATTAACTAGAAGGAAAAGAACTGAGTTTAGGATGTAGCAGGCCTCTATTTTAGCTCAGCATGGGCTGGAAAAACAAATTCCTACCCTCCCTTCATCTTAGTACCTCAAATTCTACAAGTAAAAAGAGTTAGCACATTCAAAGAGAGGATATTCTGCTGTCAGAGACAGCTACCAAGGGGCTAGAAACACCTTTAGAGAAAGGGCTTGACCTTTTTTTATTTCTAAGCTCCAGCAACATCATCATCTTCATCTGCACCTTGAAATGTCACCTTTGAAAGTTATCCAGAAAACAAAATCTGAAGCAGAGTGACATCATGCAGTTATTTCAATAACAGAGAAAATAATGTCAGAATCTATTTCTTCTAAATCTAAAAGACTAAAACGATTCTCTGAGGGAGTGATTGCTTTCCACTTTGCTTTGTGAAGTGGGGAAAATGTCAACTGATATTTAGCCAAATTAATTCAAACAGAACTAGAACTCTGGTACAATAACAAAATATTAAAAGTTTTACATAAACACTTTCAATACTGGCAGCAAACATGGAGTTTCAATGTTTTAGTTGAAATAGCATGACAGAAAAAATATTAGCTTTTTCTCTTTTTTTTTTTTTTCCCCCAGTAAACACACTAGCCTTTTCGAAAGTTTTGCTCATGATCTGCAAAAGATATCTCTCACTTCCTAGGAATTAATGTATACAAGGTTTAACAGAAATGAGAATTTAACTGTTTCAGAATGGTAATTTCAATCAAGCACTGCTAAGACTGAGTAAAGTTCAGGTATTTATGTGCAGACTGGAAATCCATCCATTACGGGAATTTTCTCAGTATGATTTTTACTTTGACTTAACCAGCAGACAGTGATCTGCCCACAAGTCAGTCTATATTCTTTCAGAAAAAACAGAATTAGGTGAGTGGATCTTATTTATCCCTTGCTTTGAAGATAAAGTGTTTTGTGGTTTGTCTTTTGTTTGCTTCATTTGTTTTGGATGGGTTTTTTGGGGGGCATTAAATGACAGTGCATATCAAGTTGTGAATCAAAGCAATTAGCTTCATTTTAATCACGCTATCTCAGCTTTCATACTCAGCTCTTCAAACACAAACAGAATGTATGCAACTTCACAACATTCATTCTGAACTTTGCTTCCTTCTATCAAAAATTTTTAGGGCTAATACATCTGTTTATTTTTCTCATTCTTCCCACAAATCAACAGAGCAAAACCCAGACAAATTTCCCCTTACAAGGAACTACAGTCTACATTAATAAATAAATACTGCAAACCTATATATGTTGCAATAAGGAAATAGAGCTCATCTCGATCTTGATAGTTGTAGAATTTCAAGTAGATGTCAGAACATAGATCGTTCTCTGTGCAAAATACTTCAAGTCCCTTAGAAGTTAAAAGGAGGGAAAAAGTAAATGAGAGCAATTACTGACAAGCTGTAATATTCATGTTTTTTAACAAAACATTCCCGTTACTAATATCTAAAACTTAAGACTCTAAACTGGGTAGCAGTTTTGCCTACGAAGTCTAACATTTTGATCTTTCCTATTTCCAACCACAAAAGCATTCATTTTACACCCAACTGAGCAAATATAGATTTATAGCTGCCCACAGAATGGTTCTGTCTAGATTTATTAAGCACAGGTAATACACTTTTTTTTTACCCTAAGTGAATGGAGTGAGGCAGAGTTACATTTAGTCTATTTAGTTTAAATGTTTTTTTTGAGACAAAAATTTTGTCAAGACTCAAACTTCAGTGCAAGCACTGAAAACATAGAACTGAGGTTCCACTGCAGCACTCTCATCACCCCTCAGTCATGTACAGTGGGACCCATCACTCCACATTAGTCCCAATCTGAACCAGTGATCAAGCTCCCTTCATGAATCAATCCAGAGAGAAAATACACCATGAGAGAGCAATTCATTCTATCCCAAGACAGGTGTTTGAGATAAATGGAATGAACTGCTCCCTGGAGGTACTCCCTTCTCTCTTCCCCTACACTGACTGCATAGGAAAGAAATTTTTCATCCTTGACAGAGTTCACTCTTCCCATTTTCATCTTTTTGAGAACAGAGTGAACTAAACCACTTGAAAACCAGAAAAAAAATCTTTGAGTGCTGTTCACTACTTAATCCAGAGTTTTTAAAAACATGTAACTTTTACTTAATGACGCACATAGTTTCAGGTGGTCATTTTAAGAAACAATATATACAGCAAGACATGGAAAAAATATATTTGAGCTTACCAGTGGCATTAGGCCATGTCTTCTTTTATAGATGCGGCGCACATTCTGCAGTGTTATTTGTACTACTGGTTTCTGTGGGGGGGTGAGGGAGTGGGAAGAAAAGATGGAGATATTATATAAGGTATATGCTCTTCTACATTAACTTCTCCAGTCAATCTGAAGTTTCTCTTGATTACAGATATTAGCAATATGAAAACAACATCCATCCATGTCATTTCAGCAGTGGAGCAGTGGTATTAAGCAGTTAGGTTAAAAAGAAGAAGCCTGTTTTTTACTGTTGGTTCTTGTCTGAGTAGCAAAGCAGTTTAAGAATAAAAAAAAAGAATAGTGTATTATCACCCAACTCTGCTGCCAGTTATAATAACCATGCAAGAGAGGACCAGAACACAAGAAACCATATTAAAAATAAGGAAGCCATTGGGCTGCTGGGCAAGTTATTTGCCAATGCTGCCACCCAGTGGACGGAAATTTAATAGCATTTTATCATCACCCGTGAAACACATTTTCCTTGTCTGGACACACTTTTATCGTGTTAGAAGCCTGCTAAGACTATCGTTGGTATTTTTGTGACAAAAGTTCTAAAGCAGTAATCTGTCTGCGACATGCACTGAGTTTTTCTCTAGAGAAAGAAATGACCAGTTTAACAGAAAAGCTAAGATCTTCCAATATAAACTAAATGTACATAAAGCTCTCACTAGGTAGGAACAGCATCACGTAGCAAGATTAAGAAATTTATCTTAAATCAAATGTCACTAAAAGTTTTCTTTAAATAGCAATAGGGAATAAATAAAAGACATTTTGTGCTTTGTCAGTAGGAGGTCAACTTTAAGCAAGTTAGAACAGAATGAAGCCTCAGAAACAGAGATACACAGATCAAAGGAAAACAAAAGAGCTTCTGATTATAACTGAAAATAGAGTCTTCTTGGAGATGTGCTCCATGTGAGTGTAAGAGGAGTAATACAGAAAATGAAAAGTGCCCACTAGAGAGGCAGCGTGCTCACATCGTATGCAAGAACATTTATGAGGCACTTACAGGATATCCATTAAGAGGCTGGAAGTACAAGTTAGCATCAGTAACACACACATGCCCTGGATTAGTCACCAGTGGTGTCACCATTTCTGCTTTACATTCCATATGCAGCGTTTCAGAAATGCTTTGAAATCTACAAGTGAAGAAAAGGAGTAAGTTTACCTCCAGTTCTTACTAAGGTAGAGCTACCCTTAAATTCTTCAGAAAGGTTTTAGGTTAGCTTATAATCTTGGGACACCAGATTGGGGACTTCACTAAGCCTGTTTTAGACATGAAGAAATTCTTTGTTGAGACCTCTACTTTAACAGGCACTCCAGAAAGGAAAGTTGCTACGTCCCGTATCACTCTAAGAGCAGCAAGCCAGTTGACTTTTCTATTCAGAGCTTTATTTGGCATATACTGAAGCCTAACTTGCAACAAATTTGCAGATAAAAGGAACAGTTTGGAGAGATAAAAAATAATAAGTTCATCTTCACAACACAGAATTTCCCATTTTCCATTTCAGATGGTTCAGCAGGCAAAGAAGATCACTCTCTGAGTCAGAGAACTTATGCTGCCCCAAACAAGTACCTATTAAGTACTAATGCAGTAGTCTAATCAAACAACAAGCTGAAAATAATTTCCCAGTAGAAAGTGATTAGAAAGATACCTGTTTTTATCAAATGAAGTTCTAGCCAAGCGTGATTGCAATATAGCAGTTATCTAAAGTGGAGGGAAAAAAAAGTTAACATGGTCTATGAGTCAAATGCAACTAGAATTTTATTATTAAATAGTGATATTAGAAATAATCAGACACTTACCATTGCAGCTTGATCTCCCATCTTATCTAAGCAAGAAGCCCTGTAAAGCTAAAGAACAGTGAGCTTTAAGTGAAATAGCGAGATCTCCCACACAGCTCAGAAGTCAAGAGAAACTGAGAAAGCTTTAGTGTTCTTGGTGACAGAGTACTAAAAGAGCTATTTCTGTTTATTTTTAAAGCAGGACATGTTTGTTCATTGCTACTATCATGTTATTACTCTGTATACTACTAGCCTGCACAGTAAAAGTTAATATGGGTAGCTTATCACAACTGTCAAAACTAGATGCTGTTTTTCAACTGCTACATTTTCAAAATAGGTACTCCAAGAATTTATAAATATTTAAACAAAGCACTCCATTAAATATCAAAAAAAGAAGCTGTGATGAAGTGTGTAGTGATATCAAATAACCACATACCTGATGTAGAGTTTGTACAACATCTCCTAGTTTCCCAGCAACATCCAGTTGGAATAAGTGTTCTGTTCCACCCTAAAAACAAAAGTACATTTACTATAAATGAGTTTAAAATAAAGCTCAGTGAAAAAAAACAAACAACAAAACCAAACCTAAAATAGAAATACTCTAAAACCTGGTCAAAGTATGGTATCAAAGGTTGCAGTATAACTGAATCATTCCAAAGGCAGATGTTAAAACAGTTTTGCTTTGTTTTTTTTTTTTTTTTTTAATTTACAGATATATCTTCCATATGGTAAGCTCTTTGTGCAATATTTAGTCTGTTATTTAATACAATGCAATATAATAGCTACGAAGTGAACACATTCATTTACTGTAAACATCAGTAAATGTAGAACTAGTATCTGCTGTCTGTTTTAATATAACATAAACACATGTAAACATAGAACTAATAAACGCCACCTTAGATTTAAACAGCTACTGTATATCTTTTAGACAAAAGATACCAGCCCAACAAATCTTTAAAGACTAGGCTATAAAAATGATCATTTTCCTCTACATAAGTAGTTTTGAGCTGAAAAGATCCCAAATCCAATCACAACCTGTTTTGATTAGTCATTTACAACAACTTCACTAACACATCAGCAAGCATATGTGGCATACTCAATTTTTCCCCTACAAAGTTTTCCCAGGTTTCTTAAGTGTTGTTTCATAGTACGTATTTCTGGTTTTGACTTAAGTATATTAAAAGTATGTGTATTAATCAACTGAAATTAACTCTCACGCATAATTCATATTTAGCAAAGGTGGTGGGATCCCTTGATGAGCCCTGAATATAGTATAAAATGGTATCAACATGTCTGTAGGGTTTTGTAATTTCTCAGGTTAGGCTTTAAAAAAAAAAAAAAAAAAAAGAAAAAGAAAAAGAAAGAAGACATGGAAATCTAGATGACCTTCAGTGTAATGTATGTGATCTGAGCTGAACTGACAGCAATCCAAGAGGAAAGCATGTTTCAGGAAGCAAATGGAGCTGGAATAAAGGCAGACAAGAAATCCAGTAGCAATTTAGATAAAAGCATTGTAACATTTCACCCAGAGCACCATTTTCCTTCAACAGGGAAAGCACAGCTCTCAGAAATCCTAGTGGATGGTCTACAACAATTGCTTACAGCCAACAACGTAAAAGCCTTTGTGAGCAGTTCTCTCTGTAGCTCTCCAGCCATATGCAAAGACAACAGCTCAGCATTTTGTAATTGATCTGAAACAATCAGTGCAAGACATGGGAGATAAAATGTACTACGGAACTCCACCACTCAGTGACACACCTGGAACTGGCAATGATTCGAGTCGAAGATATTTAGCAGCAACAGAAAAAAATTCCAAAGTGACTGAAGGCAAACTAGATTTCTTGTTTTAATGTGCAGAAACATAGCTGCACTTCTTGAAGTAAATTGTAATGGTTAACTGTCAGGAATGTTTTAGGTATGAATGAATCTTTACTTGGGAGAAAATAAAGTGAAAAACCTTCCACAAAGCACTTTAGATTTTCTTTTTCACTGTGTTGGTAATGTGATATATGTACAATACTTAATAAATCTTGCACATGGAGGCAAAACAGAAAATAGGAGAATTATAAGAGAAAACAGGTTCGACATGTGAAGAATTAATGGCATAAAACAAATAAAATAATCAGAAAGCAATCAGAAGTAAGCACCAATTTCTGGTGTAAGCAGCCTTATCTGCCATTTCTTTGAACTGTGAAGCACTCGGCTGGGAAATATCAATCAGCAGTGTCTCATCTGAGGTGTGAGCAGAACTGAGGAGAAGTCACTTAGCCAGGATGCAGTGACCACTGAATACCAGTAGCCAGCTGACAGCCCTGACTGTTGAGCCCACAGAGCTGCGCATCAAGGTAAATAGCAAGTGTCAAGTCTGCATTACGTACTCCAAGAAGTATCACAAACTTGTTATGGAAGAATTCAGACACTTGTTTTATCAATATGCACTTTTTCTTAAGCATTAGTGTCATATTCCTCAAATTATAATTATCTTCCTCTTTCAGAAATGAGAGCATAAATCCTTGCAAAACAGTAGTTTGCTAAGAATAGCGAAAAAAATATATACTTACTCTTACTGTTTTATAAGGTGCAATAATGTTTCTTTCTTTAATGAGAAAAACCTGAAAGAGTAAGAGATGTTACAGTTTCAGTCTTTAAAAACTAATAAAATAAATCAGCAGGACTAATAAAGACAAAGCTAAGAATGCTGATTAAGCAAGCAAAACACTGGGTTGCAATATCCTGCTTTAAGCAACCCCAGACAAACTGCAGAAGAACAATGACCTTTTATAGCAGTTACTGCAAGAGGGGCAAGTGTCCAATTTAATTCAGAGGCTTACTTACTTACGTAGTTTATTCATGGGTTTTTATCCTAATCATGGGACCTTCAAGGAGTTGCAACATTAAAGCCAATACACACAGCCATCAGTTTAATCCCATTCAACAGAAGGACCCTTCCCCTCTTTTCTTCTGGTGGCTCACACCCTTAGGGTTCTGTCTTAAGGGGAGCTACCCCACAGCAGCAACTTGCAACATAAACTACTGTGTAAGCCTTCTCAAATGAACCCCTTCTTCCACTCCCAACCACCATGAACACCAGAATTCCTCTCCTGTCCAACAGCATGTTTTTGAACAGTTTTGTTTTCCTGATGCTATTCTTACACCTCAGAGGATCTTCCCCCGCCCCACCAAAACCTACACGAAACCACTCTCCTCATTCAGAACCTTCTCCTCACAACTCCTATAGAAAGGCCTGACTGCTAGCACACTGGTTTGTAGATATTACCTTATTATCTGCTGTCTGAAAGAAAAGACAGAAATAAGTTGTGGTTTTGCCCTGTCTGTAGGGAAGGCCCAAACTTGCTAAATCTCAGTTGACTGCTAGCACACTGGTTTGTAGATACTGCCTTATTATCTGCTGTCTGAAAGAAAAGAAAAGCCAGAAATAAGTTGTGGTTTTGCCCTGTTTGTAGGGAAGGCCCAAACTTGCTAAATCTCAGGCCCAACCATAAGACTCGGGATTGGTTCTGAATGATACAAAACACACTGGACTGCACTACCAATTGTCTTCTACTCCATGGCCCAAGAGACTTAACTGATCAAAGGGCCTTTTCCAGTGCTTCAGTTTGCTTCCTACAACTAGTACCACACCTGTGGTTCTACACTCCAAGGCACTGTGGCAGCAGCCTCAAACCAAGAGCAAATATGAAACTTGCAACAGATGCTGTACCATTCTCTATGCAGAAGTCTTCTGGCCGGCACATACAGCCTTCCCAGCAGCTGACAACAGAACCAGCCCTCACCACTAGACCACTCACAGCACCGTCCAGCCAGAAGAATGTGAGTGCTATGCTTACAAGCTCAGCATACCTCTCTAAATGCTACATTAAAAAATAATGGCAATTAGTGCTTTCATCTGACATCAGCTTGTACAGACCTGAATCAGACCATAGGAGAATAAGAATCAGAGTAAGAAACACTCGCTTTACACTCAGATCACTCTTCTGCATGATAATTAAACATTTTCCTAGACTGAGAGCCCAAATTACATGAAAAAGTACACAATACAAAGTTAAAAAAATATGGTAGCAGAGTAAAAAACTTTAGCATACTGTATTCATTTCATATTTGGGGGGATTCATCCACAATTTTACTTTAAGAAAAAAATACTGATATAACCTCAAAATATTATTTCCATTTGCTGTATTTTATAGCTATTAATTTCCAAGTTTCCTGTTAGGTAAAGCAAAGCTTCTTATCCAGCTATGCATTAACAATTTTTTTTGAGTCTGAAGAAAAGGCAAACATGTTTAAGATGTTCCAATTATTCACTACATGCAGTTTCCTACAAGGCAGAAATTCTACTTAGAAAAAAATATTTATAATTAGATCGTGATTTGTCATAACTAGTGAGTACTTGATGCTCAAAAGTCCCTATGCCTTTTATACAAAATACCAGCATTTATCATGCCACCCAACTATTTCAGAACATTTCACCTGAGACAGAAGGGCAAGCTACATGTGCAGGGAAGGGGAGATGGGGGTGCTAGCCACACTTGACATTTAAAAAGTTAATTCTCCTTTCCTATGATATATTTTGATAACCATTTGTTCTTCAGAACATACACATAGACTAATGATTTATAGTGGAAAGATTGCATGGAACAATTAGAAATACTTTTTTAAAAAATATTCAATACACAAAAAAACTGTCAACACAAGATGCTTTGACTTGACAATACTCTTCACAGAGCAGTTTCAAGATGAAATTAAATACACTGATTACTTCAACACAGTTCAAAAACTTCTCCAGCATCAACAATATTAAATGCTTGAGTTTGTTTTTGACCGCAGCAATACTTAACTGAGCAGAACTACCAATTTTAGGTATTATTAAAGATAGATTTTACAAAGATGGTAAAATGTTTAAAAGAATATTTCCCACCTTATCTCTGTTCTTTCCTGAAATGAAAACATAGACTTTTTTTGAAACTTTTACAGCTTTGGAATACCTATCAGCTGCAATTTATCAAAGCTTGAAGTATATTCCCTTGGCTAACATTAACTATGAACATATCCAAGTTAATCACAACTCACGACTGAAACTCAAACACAGTATTTCGGGACAGGTACTGAAAATTATTTAATGGACATACAGCACAGTACAATTCTTTACAAAGCTGAACTGCAAGGATCAAGAAGGCTTTGCCACTACCACTACACATTGCAGAAAGCAGGAAAAAGTAAGATATAGCAAGACCAAAGCAAAGATGATTAATAAACAGTTAAATTCCAGCCTATTCTCCTTTTTCACTCAATTCTAAAATTGCCCTAAGCTCCATCAGAAAATTCTCACTACAAATAGTTCACTTTATCAAATTAATGACTTAATGAAATCATTAACAATTGAAATTTTAAGCATCAACAGCTTCACGTTAATGCTAACTTTCTGACACTAATTATTTTGTTTCCAGTTAACCCTCTACCCTAAGACTCCAGCTCTGAGAAAGACACCATTAAACAATGTAACCTCACTCATTTATACACCAAGGATCTGTCACATGCAGGTCTTACCTGATTACATACAACAGAAATCGTTCCAGATGTATCCCTAAAATGCAAATAAGACATTTGAAGATATAGGCATTTCAGCTTTAAAAGAGCTAAATACATATATACGGTAACTCAAATTCACGTACCGTGTGAAAGGGTTATTTGCTTCACTGTCTTCTGGCGCTTTTATACTAATGCAGTCTCTCAGTGGTATCTGCAGCAAGTTATAAAAATACATACTCCTTCTTAAAAGCTTTTTAAAGAGAATCTTAAGTTACTAAGAAATTGTAAGGTTGCACTGCTTACTTTGATAATGGGTTGGATATTGTCATCAGGTTCAAAAATGACTGACTTTGAACAGATTTTTAGAGAGCCTCTGAATTTTCTAAAAGGAACAATAAAGAGAAAGTAGTTGTGCATATGTTAGAGATACATGAGACTAGAATGACTCCAGTAAATAAATGTATGTAAAAGTTTTGTACCTTTCGTCTCTGCAACCTTTATTTATAATATGATTAGCTGTGTGCTGTTCAAAGTAATATTCTTCCAGGTTAAGAAGAAGCAGTGAAAACCTACAAATAAATAAAAATCACTTATTCAAAAAGAAAACATCACAAAAGTTAGTGTTAATAAGATATATAAAGTGTTTGAGAAGTCTTCATTGATTTCTATGCTGTGCCCCACATCCCAAGAATGAATCAATTCAAATTAACTTTAAAAGAACAAACCCAGAGGGAAAATTTGTGTACACGTGAAAAAGATCTTCTGATGCTGTTCCAATGTATGTAAGGTTAGAGATTTGATTCTGTTCCTATGTCTCAGATGGGACCTATGCTAACACAGTCAGGCTCTCCCCCCAGTAAACATTAGTTTGTACCAGTCAAAATAGGCAACGGCACAAAAGGAGGGGCAGGAACTAAGGAAAGTGAAGGGGCTGGAGAACAAGTCTTATGAGGAGCAGCTGAGGGAACTGGGGTTGTTTAGCCTGGAGAAGAGGAGGCTGAGGGGAGACCTTATCGCTCTCTACAACCACCTGAAAGGAGGCTGTAGGGAGGAGAGTGTGTATCTTTTCTCCCAAGTAACTAGTGACAGAACAAGAGGAAATGGCCTCAAGTTGCACCAGGGGAGGTACCTATTGCATGTCAGGAAAAATTTATTCACTGCAAAGGTTCTCAGGCACTGGAACGGGCTGCCTAGGGAGGTGGTTGCGTCACCATCCCTGGAGGTATTTAAAAGACAGGTAGATGAGGTGCTCAGAGATATGGTTTAATAGTGGACAGGTATGGTTGGACTTGATGATCTCAAAGGTCTTTTCCAACCAAACAATTTTATGATTCTAATCGTTTGGAATGGAGGAGATAAGATCTTTCTGAAGCAAAGCCAAATTACACTGGTTTAAATTGTTTCAGTGAAAACACAGTCATGGTTTTTACACCACAGCTAGGCCACTCAATGGATACACTCTGAGGAAGTACTTCCGTCCCCTCCAACCACAATTCTGCACTGCCTCTGTGTCAGTGCCTGTCCAACCCCACAGGAAGCCTGTTTATGAAGTAATCCAATAGAAACAAACCTCAGTAATGAAAAAATAAAAAAAATAATAAAAAATGGAAGTCTTCTAAAGTATTTAATTGCAGGATCATAGTAATGCCAGTGCTGGTCCAAGGAACATGTGAATAGGCTAGATGAGACAGAATATGAAACTGCATTCTCCAGCGACTTAACTTAAAAAACTGTTGCAAGTGATTAAAACTCACCAATTTTACTAACAGGGTGAACATACAGTCACGTCTGCTTTTCAGCTGTGGGGAATGACACTGAGTATTGGCACAGCAGGAGGAGCAAAAACATCTTACTTCAGTTGGAAGTAGAACAGCTTGTTTGTATTCAGTTTGAAGTACTTGGTATTTATTCACATCCACGCTTTGAGCTTTTTGTACTGTGTTCGTGATGTGCTTCACAAGGAATGCCCGTGACAATGCTAATAAACGCCAAGTGTCCCCAGAGCAGTATTCAAACAGCAGTAAACATGCCGAGAGTTCACAAAATGAACTGAATGTACTGAATAGCCTGCTCGTTAAGGAAGCATATTTCACAATAGAAAAACCAGCACTATTGGAAAATACATCTCCTTCAGGTAAGATTTGTGTTGTGTCTTTGTTATATTAAACAAAATATAACAATAAAGGTTTACTGTAACTACAAGTAATAGTGGGTCCATATACTCAAAACTACTTGCGTGTCCAAGACACTTTGTCCTAGTGCTCTACTGCTTTTTCAAAATGTCCTCTCTTGAAAACAGGTATTTTATGATACCATTAAGAAACAACTGATGTTAAAATGTTAGAAAAACATGAGCAAGAACAGTATATGCCATACAAAACTCCTTAAGAAAATTCAGCACAAATCTCAGTCTCTTCAGCCTCTGCCTCAGTTGCTGTTATTACGGGGCTTTTGAATATCCATAGTTTCCAACGGAGTTTTAGGGGCTTTGCCTTCAC
The DNA here is from genome assembly GCF_000700745.2 of Antrostomus carolinensis. Taxonomy (NCBI): domain Eukaryota; kingdom Metazoa; phylum Chordata; class Aves; order Caprimulgiformes; family Caprimulgidae; genus Antrostomus; species Antrostomus carolinensis. The sequence continues at coordinate 27,247 of NW_010308899.1, forward strand.
ATATTCTTTCTCAGAAGACATAACTTCAGTTGCCTTCAGTTTCCCATAGAAGTCCATTCTTCAAACTTACTGCCACCTATGACAGTCTGTCCTATCAACAGGTGTAAACTGAATTTCCAAGTTTGCAGTCCTGAAGCCTTTGAAGGAGCCAAATCATTCTTTTCATATTTATTTTGATCACTCATCATCAGGAAGCTAAAATAGAAGGTCTAGCTCTGTGTTGTGAGGAAAAAAAAGCTTCACTAGGAACAGTCTACAAGCTAAGGAGGAAGAGGATTATGAAACCATAGCAGCTTCCACACAGTTACCAATAAATGGGATTTTTCAACACATCTTCCAGTTAAAATTATTTGGGACAAACTTAAAATTTCTGGGATTTTGCAAATTCAGATCTAGCAAGTGCTATCCCATTTTGTTTGAAAGCATTTTAATAAAGCTATGTTCAGATCTATAAAGAGCAATTCACTATCAAAATGTTTTTCTTTCTAGTACACATAAGCATGTACATTCAGCTTATTATCCACAAGCAAAAATATTTAAATAGAAAATTTAATAACAAAGGTAATACCCAAATTTGTTTGAAAAAAAATCTTTTATTCTTTCTTTCATCGGGAAACAGACACTATTGACATAGGGAACAGCCAGCTTCACAGCTATGACATTCATGGTCCCACAATTTTTATTCCAAGAAAATGGGTAAAGCCTGGTTGACAGAACTAATTTCTGAAATTCTTCATTCTTGGGCTCTTTCCTTTGTTTCCACCTATTCTTTTGTCAAGCTCTCCATGTTTTTATACTCTTTCCAAATTCACTTGGCAGTACTGGTAATACTAGACTTTCCTTTAAGTTTCTGGTAAATGCAGGAATCCTTTATATATTAAAGATAAGCCATGTTTTTACATCAAAACATTGACTTCTGTTATTCACAGTAACAACATCATGCTTACATAAGCCAAAAATACATAAACCAAGAGAGTTCTGGTTTAAATTTTTCAGGATAACCATCCCCTAGAAACTGTTGTATCATTATATACTCAAAACCTTAGGCATCAATTCATCTTCCCAAAATCAGAATCTGTGGGCTACTGGGAAAGATTTGATGTACACTTCCCCTGGCATCATCCTCACTTCTGCTGAATCAGATGACTTCATGAAAAAATAATGTACAAGGTACACGCAAAAACTCAAGGCAAACCCTTCATGTCGGCTGGCTAGCTACTGTGGGAAACTACATACTTCTTCCTTTTAAACACAATATCTACTAGCAGCATCCACTTTACCATTTTGCTATTAGTCTCTCTGTGTCTCTCCCACACATCTACTCACTATCCAGTTTTACAGAGACAGCATCACTGTAGAACTCCTTGTTGGACACCAATAACCTCCTACATTGTCATCTCATGCTGACTTTCTGATGTCAGCTTTGCTGCCTTGAAAAGGGTAGCCCGTACCGCTGGCAGCTGTTACAGCATTTTTCTCCAAATATTGTACGTCATATAGGCCAAGTGCGTTTTCCACATTTTATCCCTCCCCTCACGCTCTCCAGAACCTTCCAGGTGGTTCTGCAGTCTCTTTCAAGCATTTCTATGCTTGTTACTACTCTCCCACTTGCAAGTTCGTTTACACTAACTGCATTTTCCTCTATTTTCAGTCTACAACGAGTCACTTCTGCAGGCAGACAGAGCCAGACATCATCTGCAAACTTCTCAAGCACCTGTTACAATGGGGGAAAACTTAGAGCCTGTCCAAAGATTCCATCACAGAAACGGTGCCTTTCAAGATTCTTCTTTTCTTGGCTATACCATATCCCGCAGACTACATGATGTCACTGTCTGCTTCTGCTTCTTAACCAAGACAAAAGAACATCACAAGCTAAGAAGTATTGCTGGTCTTTTTCCTGGAGTCCAACTGCTTGCATACAAAGATCAAGACTGTGTTTCACTCTTTTTCATTATAGTGCCAGTGTGTTCCAGCTCACTGAAAGTTTTTGCATTTATTTTTTCTCTCGCTGTTCTCTTTCAGTTGCTTGTGACAATAGCCCCTCTTCACCTTTGTTCTACAAATAAGTTTTCAAGTTATAGTTACAATACCACAAGTAGAAACAAAATTTTCAAACTTACGTCTCAACCACTGGGATGTATTTGGCTAACAAATCTAGACTAGTTCAAGTTAATGCTAAGTACAAACCTTGGAGATCATGAAGCATGATAGCTGGAATTTCTCAACTCTTATCAGCCTTGACTGCATAAGTATTTAAATTTAATTTGTCTGTATTAATGATCCATAGGGTTGTCAAAAAAAGGAAAAGTCAGGCTCCATCAGATGTTACTAGAGTACAGTCAGAGCTTTTTATCTTCACAGAACAGACTTCTTACACATAAATAAGTAGAGCCACGAATAGTTATTGTATCAACAGGGTCCCTCTTGAGAACCATCATTGCCCAGGACGATACTTCAGGCTTCCCAGGAGGTTTAACAAGTATTTACAGTAGCAAGGGAACAGATCAGTCTCTGGTAAGTTGCATTGGTAGGCAAACACAGTGTTGTGAAGGCCTCAAAAAAATAGAAAACCAATCACAACAGCTGTATAATTAAAGCAACAGGGATCTTCAACATTCCACTAAGCAGCTGGACTTTAGGCTGATTGTCTTCCAAAGCACTAAAGAAGGTATTCCAAAGACTACTGTGATATCAAAATGAGTGACATACAAAATTTACGTAATATCAACTGCTGTATAGTCCTATGACAGAAATTTGCATGCATGCTTGGCATAGATCTAAAAATAGTAATTTAATTCTTCCGGGCACGACGGGGAAAAAAAAAAACAAAAAACATCAAAAACCCCCAAACTGAATAAACCAACCAGTAGGAAGTGAATGTGATGATACTCTGTATGAGAAACTGATTAAATCTCTAATAGTGGAGAACCATGTTTTGGTCTCAAGCCATTGAGCAGCTCTACTGTTCCCTGTGCTGAGTAATTAACAGCACATGCTGTAAGCCTATGACTAACCCGGGAAGAGCAGCCAGACCACAAAGTCCATGTCAAGTCAAGTACGACTAATCAAGTTTGTTCCCAGTCTATCCTCCTTTGCCTTCCATCTGACCACAAGACATCAAAAAAACTCAACCTCGGCAATTAAGTCAGGCAAGCTGGTGTTCCAGTGAGAAGAACTGAGCAACTTCAATAATGCAATCAGTTCCCCCAAAACAACCAAAGAAGAAACCTCTAAATAAATACCATTTTTCCTCCAAAAGCAAATCATAAGGTATTAACTGGGAAATGTATGGCAACACTATCATATCTAAAATGAAAAAGCTGTTCATTTGTTTTCTTTTAAATTATCAGCAAGAGATAGTATCTGGAAAACAATTCTATTTCTAATGAAAACACATTTTTAAAAAAGCAAAGGGATCTTCTATAAGTGCCTGCTGCTCTAAAACCTTGTATTCCTATGATACAGTAATAATTGCATATAAAAAAAACATTTCAGGCAAACACAAAAGGATCAAGTATGAGATATTTTTCTTAGCATCAGCTGGTTGCTCATTTTAACCCATTTTCAAACTGTATAACCCAACTGTTACTTGAAACTTCCTAACTATAAATGATTTAATCAGCATTTATTAAAAATCTGCATAGAGAAAGATGCTGCTGTATCTTTTCTTGGAAAGCAACTCAAACATCTGATGATGGAAAATCCTTTGACATTAAGCAATAAAATGCACACCTTACAGTGTATTACAGGATATTTTTATGCTCCTTACTTAATAAATACACATTTCAAAGGTTTATGTTAACAAATTCTGTGGTCATCATGCTATTTAGTGGCCCACAACAGACTGATGAAGTCAGTAAGCCACAGTCATGTCTTCAAGGATCATTTACCATTTTCTTTTCTATATTGAACTTGACATACTAGACTATTTTTAGAAAAGTAATATATTATTTCAGACAGACAAATTAGACAAGATTTTCAAAGAAAGCTCAAAACCCAAAGCACCTATAAGGGTAAGAGTTTGAAAGATTTTCAATGCCCTGTAATATAGCTCCTTAACAGCAAGGTCTTTATCTTTGAAGTCTCACCAATAACAAACAAGCTTTCAGAAAACTTCTGAGACCATATTTGCTTAACATATGTGATAATTTGAAAATTGGAACTTAAGGGGAAAAAAAAAAAAATCTTCAGTAGCTTCACCATTCTAACTGAGTCTACACTTGTAATACCTCAAAAACTCCTTACAGTTGTGGAGACAACCCACTTCCAACTGAAGAAGCTATCATATTAGCAGATAGATCAGAATACAGCCATCCATTCAGAGCTGCAGAGTTTCCTCAGGACAGTTCAGCACAGGTTTAGCAACCTGAATCAACCCATGGAAGGGAACAAGAAGTACCAGAGACGGTAAAATATGAAGGGGTTGGGGGCAAGAACAAGGTGGCCAAGAACAAGACCTTACCCCTTGGAGAGCAGCAAGCCTGCACACCAGCTCTGCTGTCAAGAGACATGGAGAAAGAGGCAGTTTCACTTTCCAGGATGAAGTGAATTGGTAGCACCACTACCACCCAGGCAAAGCCTTGAGTTTTAGGGTGGGTGAAAGAGCACTAAAGCTGTTACAGCTCAGGTTTAGTAGAAACTGTGCATCTGAAATCAACATCAGAGGAAGCTGGTGGGGCAGAGGACAGAGAAGAACACTCTAAGTAAGGGAACTCCATTATAATAACTCACATAGCTGGAAAAAAAACAAACAACTTAAAAGACAAGGACTTTCTGAGGTCTGAAATAGAAGGAAGATTGTTCAGCCACAGCTGTGTCAGTCCATCTGGGGGTGTATGTTGGGGGGCAGGAGAGAGGCTGTGGCTAATCACTATGATGTGGTCATACCCATCCCCCAGATAACTTTAATGAAGGCCCTAAAAGCTTCTGTGTTGGAACATCTTCAATTCCCATCCAGTGTTATAAGTACCATAGAACCTGGTGAAATAAAGAGTTAATCTTTTAACCGTGTATGACAGAGTTGTTGGAGCTTAAAAGGTAAGAGGTAAATTAAACAATGCTAATACAATTTTGCTTGAAGACTTATTTCAAATTCTTGTCTTTGTATTGGCCAAGAAAAATTATATTAAGAAAATCTGAAAAATTAATATGGAAATGATGTGGAAGGTATTTTCTTGTGAAGGGAACCAGTATTGGTTTGAGAAGCAGCTTCTGGGGAATGAAAAAAAAAAGAAAAAGAAAAAAAAAAAAAGCAGGCACCTTGCCAAGGAAAACAGAAGTTAATGTACAACAGCAGAAAGGTATGGTTACCACAGGTAAGGCTGGTAAATGAACGAAGCAGTAAAGAATTCTAGTTGCTCTTTCCTAAATACAAGGTTGAAACGTGTTGTGTTTATTTTTGCCTTTTTTCACAAAGCTACCATTTAATTACCACTCAGAAAAGGGCTGAGGAATATGAGTCAAGAACACACCCAAGACCCACAGGAAAACTAGGCATGATGCTAAGTAGCAGGAAAACACTTCAAAATTTCACCTCATATGACGTCCTTCCCTATACACAAAGTTTGGGAACCCAAATGGCACCCAAACGTTCCTAGCATTGTTCAGAGTATGCAACAAAGCAGCAAATCACAGAATCGCAGAATGTTAGGGACTGGAAAGGACCTCGAAAGATCATCTAGTCCAATCTCTTACCACCCCAGTGGGCAGCCAGGACTCAAAGCAACTGTCTTTCTCTTATTGTCATCACACTTTACAAACTACAACCTGGGGATTTTAAGTCCTGCCAAGATGCTATGAAATACCCTCCAAATAAAGAGTGTGGCTTAGTCTACTTGAGAATTTTACTGTTACTTTGCTTGATGTGCACGTCCATCTGTGCTTCACTTTGAAAAGATCTCATCTGAGGTCAAATCCAACACCACAGGGCTAAAAATCATAAACAAAAATGGAAACCAACCCCCAATTTACTTTATATACCAGTATCATCCACCAAGAGAAGCACTGGACTTGTTCAAATCAGACACAGGAATGAATGTGCAGGGACTAGAGTCTTGACAAAATCCCATTTACAGCATCCAGAGAAGGTATCCTGTTGATCCTGATTAAAATTCTTAATCTGTGATTGAATTTTTGTTATTTCCATCACTTCATCAGAAAGTACATGCTGGAAATCTATGGGACACGAGGGTTTCAAGTGGTTGATCCAACACACCTTGCACAATCACTTGACCTGATACTGAAAGTACAAATGTGATAACGGAAGGACGTTGTCAGGGATCAAAAAGGACGGCAGCCCAAATCAGCAGGAGCTCACACCTACCTAAAATAAATTCTAAAATTAAACCTCTTCCTAACAAGAGCAAAGTATCTATAGGCCAGCTGCAGGACTCACTTGGTGATGTTTGAATAAAAGCCTTAATTATGTATATTTTGTCCCAATAGAGTCAGATAAGGCTACAGATTAAAAAAAAAAATAAAATACCCAAATGCTCAAGCAACCATCACACAGAAGATCCACCTGCAGGACCTGCATGCTGCCAGTAGGCTGTTTTGTGCGAGTCATGTTCTCAGCAGAAGAGATGAACCCCTCGAACAGGAAGCCGAGAAGCGTGCCAGACAAACCAGCAGAACTATTTTATAAAGAGCTTCTGTATCAAGTGTTAGATGTGGCTGTTTTAGGGCACACTGCCAAGAGAACCGAGAACTCGGGTTATAAAGAGAACAACAACCTGAGTGAAACACTACACCATTTATTTTGAAGTTTTATAACTAAAATAGTTTGTAAAAAAAGGATTCCCATTCATGAATGCTGAATATTTTAGGGATTAAATAAATTGGGTAAGCATGCACACACCACTAATTAAAAATGACACAGTATCTTAGCTTTCCTTACTCTGAACACCTGGGCAAAGTGAAAATCGAGATGAACACAGATGAAATAGAGGAACAATACGGATGAATTTGAAGGGAAAATTCCTGCCAGAATGAACCCTGCTCAGTAGGGACACGGATTTGTTTAATCTGCTCCTTGTTCTCAGTGTGTGCACACAGGACATTTCAGTATTTTCTTGTTTTCCTCTAGAAAACTGCACACAGAAAGAAAAGCAGGCTTATGTAACCAGATATTAAAGTGGTCCAACTAATTAGTGAAGAGGACATAATTTTTTCAGATCACTTAAAACCAGTCTGATCTTCCTTCCCCCCAGAGCAACTGTGTAAGAAGATTAACTTTTTACCTTCTAGTTTCACAGTACTCTTAACCAGAACTTTTATAGCTTACATTGCTGTAGAAAGCAATGTACAAATAACAACAAAACCCCCAAACAAACAAACAAAAATCAAACCACGCAGGAAATGCAGTTGCCACAAAGTTTCTAAAAGTTACGGTCATCTCCCCATGAAATATCCACACCAAGACGGCATAAATCAAGAGAAGCTTTGAAGCAGGACTTGGTCTCTCTGTAACAATTACTCAGCAAGAAGGCAAAAAGAAAAGTTGTCAGAGGCTATCCCTTCAATTAAGTGATAAAAAAATGGGGTTTTTGCTGTTGTTTTAAGGCAGGACTATAAGGAAAAGAGCAGACAAAATTCAAGATTTCTCATTTGATATTTCAGAGCCCAAAATCTTTTACATCACTGGAAAGACTTCCTAATTCAGAAAAGCATAGGAAGAGAGGAAGGGGAAAACAGGGTAAAAAGATATATACACAAATTTACTTTTATTTTACACAAATATCAATTGTTAGGCAAGGGGAAGAAACAGAGAAATGAGTTTGCAGATATTTAGATAGGAAAAGCTATCAGTGCAAATGAGAACGAGACTCATCTTTCATGAAGTGCTCAAATTACAAACTGAAATAATAAGATCCTGAAATGCTTCCAAGTTAGAGCAAAGAAAAATGTTTCTCATTAGCGACTTTTAATAACTACAGATCAGTAATGCTGACAGACATTGATTCGTTGGGCTTGTTTTCAGGGCTTTTTAGAGGACGTTTAGACCCCCACTTGCATTCTTCGGGACAAGTCTGGTAAGTTTCAGGCCTTTTTCTCGGTTTCTCAGAAAATGGTGACTATTTATATTAAATCCTTAACAGAGCTAATACAGTAATTCTAGCTTTTCCTATACTTAAGATACTTTACTTCAAAATTAAAAATCTTTCTCTTTCAAAAAAAACCCTTCTACACATGAAGTTTGTGCATTCTCCCTGCAGCCCCCTCATACACAACTGAAACCGCAGCAGCTCCCAAAAGCAACAAAAAGATACATGAGAAGACAAAAAATTATCCAGAACATGTTTGTACTTCAAAACCACTTCAAAAGCTGTAGTAGCTTTACAGGCTGAATAGCTATGCATCAGAATTTACAGGGACAAAGTAAGCCCAGCTCTTTGTCATGTGGTTTTCTCCCCAACAATAAACAGTGGTGCGTAACCGTCAGCATCAGGCGCAGCGAATTTACACAGGGCTCACACGGGACCAGTCTGCTGTCCTGCCCCGTGCCTGCTGGTTCCCCAGCTCCTGCAGTGGGATGCAAACGGGGAGCCCTGCTCCCCCCAGAGAAGACACCCGTGTCCCTCCACTGTGTGACTCATGCTGACCTATTGCTCTCACCTTATTATAGTGATTTTCTATGTGGCAATATTAAGACTGCAAAGGGGCTTGAAACTTTGTGAAAAGTCAGATGCCCGCATAAAACGTGCCTGCTGGTTCCCCAGCTCCTGCAGTGGGATGCAAACGGGGAGCCCTGCTCCCCCCAGAGAAGACACCCGTGTCCCTCCACTGTGTGACTCATGCTGACCTATTGCTCTCACCTTATTATAGTGATTTTCTATGTGGCAATATTAAGACTGCAAAGGGGCTTGAAACTTTGTGAAAAGTCAGATGCCCGCATAAAACAAAGTGAGACACTACCTAAAAATAAGACAGTAAATTCAGGATATACTCAAGCACGTGTGATCAGCCTTTCTTGTATGTCCAGTTAGCCACAGGAACATAAAAGAGAGATTAGTCAGAAAGCAGGAAGGGGGAAATTGAATTTAACACTTTAAAGAGCTGTCACAGAGGCTGTAATTTAAGGGCTGACAATACGACGATTATAATGTTCACGAAAAAAACAAACCCAAACAACTCCATCTCCAGTGAAGCAGAGCTGTAACTTCATGCCACTAACAAAACTCAGAACAAACAGATAAATAAAAATCTGCACATGCTATTTTCATGCAGTTCACACAAGGCGAGCAGCGTTCATATTTCCCAGGCCTGTTCAC
>NW_010308900.1:0-5268 GCF_000700745.2 Antrostomus carolinensis
TTCTGTGATTCTGTGTGGCTATAGACGTACCCACAAGCCTGTTCCAGAGAGATCAATAAAAAATTAATTCAAAAAAGGCACTTATACAAGGAACGACCATAGTTTTATCTCCTAAATAAAGCCTAAAGTGTCATTATATATGAAAAAAAAATCTGGTTTTACAAGGCATTTATCACCATTTCTGCTGGTGACAATGGAAATGAAGGAGAACTACCACACGGCAAACTGCCAAGTCGCACCCAGCGTCACTGTCCTCAGCGTACGGAGGAGTAAACCACAGCCCCAGGAAGATGATGTTTGTTCCCATGTGGCCTGGCAAGGACTTTTTGCTCCTGCTGAGGTGCAAAACTGCATGTGAGCAGGTCCACAGGTGACAGCACAGGGACTGCAATCCAAGAGACATCCTCCATGGCCATGAAGAATGAGGTGTCTTTGGCCTACAAGCTCAGCGTGATGCTCCATCCTTGCAATAACCACAAGTGTCCCGAGAAAGGCCCCAGACTTTGTTCTCTTGGCATCAACATGAGATAAGCTGCAAGATATTGTGACCAAAAGGTCTCGGCAGACTCTCCATCCTCCAGCAAGGCTGGAAGTCATCACCTGGCTGATGCCCTAATGCATCTTGGCCACTTGTGTCCATGTGCCTCAGGCAAAGGTCACACTCAGTCATGCAGACACACGCAGAGGCAGCCACCTCCACTGAGTTCACTGACACCAATGACCCCACCTGCTGCAACAGGTCCTTTGGAAACCTTCATTTATGTCCCTATTGAGCAGCTATTTGTCCCACCAAAGACCTTTAATAAACAGATGAACTTCCTATTAAGTAAATTTGTCATGTTCATAGCAAATAAATCTACAGTCACTTAGAGATGTGGTGCTCAGGGACACGGTTTAGTGGTGGACTTGGCAGTGTTGGGTTTACGGTTGGATTCGATGATCTTAAAGGTCTTTTCCAACCAAAATGATTCTATGACTCTTAAGCTATTCTTCAACCAACAGCATCAACAGGACGATCAGTCCAGCGCTGTTGTTTTCGGTAATTCCTTGAAGAATTCTCTCTTAGTAGATGGATAATCAAGAGCCAGCACAACATGAAAAGCAATCAGAAAAAACAAAGTATTGTCAAATAAACTCATCTTTAGCCTATTTAACAAGGCAAAGGATCAAATAATGATCACTTCATTTTAGAAAACACACAGAGATGGGGTGTAAAGGCGCGTTTAACGACTCGACACAGAGTATGAAATGCAGCAGGTTAAATATGACGAGCAGGTCTCAAGTTTCTCCCTTATTTTTTGCTATTCAAACTTCAACACAACTATTAGCTTGCCATTCATCCACCCGTAAAGAGAGGCAGAATTAAAAATAGAAGCATTCCTCTCCAGTGAATTACAGTGACTCAATAACTTCTCCATCAGTCTACACACAGGAGTAATCAAACACACAGAAAGATGCCTGGATTTATAAATAACCAGTTAACGCTAAATTCTAGGGAAGAAATTGCAGAGAAACAAACAGAAAACAAATCCATCACTGGGAGCTCTTGGATGTGTTTTGCAGAAAGCTGGTGGGTAATACACTTGCAATTATTTTCCAAGCCAAAATGTGGCTGTCCTAAGAATTTACTATGGAAAAGCGGCAACTCCTCTGAAGCAATGGAATGTCAGAGTGTGGTTGAAACTGCATCAACCATCTACTTTCTAGAAGGGTTTGCACAGGTGGGAGGCAAACTTTGGTTAGCACGAGGCTGCATCACCTCGCTCCAGTGATGGGGTGACCAGTTTTGGTTTCTAATCACCCTCCAGAAGCATGAAGGTGTTACAGGTGTCTGAAAACATTCATGAAACACCTGGCATCGCAGTGACCCACGCTGGGGATAACCCAAAAAAGCACCGTGCTCCTGTGCTCCTGAACCTGCATCTTAGTGTGGGCGTGAGAGCACTCAACAATATTCAACAGCAACATGTTCCTCCACCTCCCAGCCAAGACGCCAGCATCTCCTCTGCCATCTGCCTTCAGACCTCCATTTGCAAAATCAGAGTTGTTTTTACATTGCCATCATGGAACAACCCATATGTCATTCCTAATGATGTCCTATCAGGACATGAGTAAATGTAGCATTTGGGAGCATCCTGGAGAACAGTGGTGACCAGGCCTGTGAGATGGAGGGAGGAGACACCCTGGCATTGCCTGGGGAAGGGCACACAATGAAGCGAGAATGGAAGACTGCTCACAAAACACAGAGTAAAGATGGTCCTTTGTGCCTATAATAGAGACAGCAAGAAAATCCCAACTTGAACCACATCATTGCAACAGCCACAGAAACCATTTTCAAAGTGTGAAGCAGTTAAGAACAACTCCTGTCCATGATGCCCTTGGCCCTCAACAATACACTGCAGCTATCAATTTGCTTTGCTCCCTCCTGCCAAAGCCACCAATTATTCTCCAGGAACATTATTTAAAGAAAAAGGATTTTGGTAATCTGCCTAATGTCAAAGAAGCCACCCAGGCAGAAAAGAGTAACCCAGAGGAGATCCACCACCCAGGAGGGTGCTCAAAGTCCATCTTGTGCTACGCCAGGCTCAGGCATCAGCTGCACTCCCCAAATGAGTGGGGCTACAAATACATGTTGGAGGGGTTGGCCAAGCTCATGCCAGGTGCTGGTGCTATTAGTGCTTTATAGGTCTGGTTTGCTTGGAGGGAGCGACCCAGAAGATGTGTTTGGAAGCCACCTGAGATATGCTGAGCATAGGTAGCTTCTACCTTGTCCCACCCCATTGCCTACAGCAGGTTAGAGCTGCTTCCTCCACCATGTGCTGTCCCTCTCTGCTCATCCCATGGAGCAGGGGCCACTCGGGGCTCCCACCCTTGGGTGCAGGTGCAGCAGCACCCACTGAGCAGCAAAGAAGCCACACAAGGGAAGGCACAGCCGCAGCCCTGGCAAAAGAATGGGTGAAAAAATTAACTTTGAAAACAGAGGTTTAACGCATACATATATTAAGAAAACCTTGTACTCCTCCCCAGCCTTCTGCAACCAGTCCTTGCTATGCCATGGTGCCCACTAGCAAGGAAGCAGAAGACAAAATTATTAAATTAAGGAGAATATGTTCATCAGAAAATAGTGATGCGGGGGCTGCATCCCCTGGAACAGCAGAATAACTCATACGTCGCGCTTCTCGTAGCTGCGAGATGTACGAGGAAACTGGGGCTCACCATCTGGTTTTTGCACAAAGAAAATCACCATCAGAAAAGGAGAGAAGGACTTCTGCAAGATCAGAGGCAACATTGTGGAGTGTTCAACAGAGTGGAGCATCTCCCTGCTGAGGAAAGGCTGAGGGAGCTGGGGCTCTTTAGCTTGGAGAAGAGGAGACTGAGGGGTGACCTCATGAATGTTTATAAATATGTGAAGGGCGAATGTCAGGAGGATGGAGCCAGGCTCTTCTCAGTGATGCCTAATGGTAGGACAAGGGGCAATGGGTGTGAGCTGGAACACAGGAGGTTCAATCCAGAATAAACTTCTTTACAGTGAGGGTGCCAGAGCCCTGGGACAGGCTGCCCAGGGAGGGTGTGGAGTCTCCTTCTCTGGAGACATTCAAGACCCGCCTGGACGCCTTCCTGTGTGATCTCATTTAGGTTCCTGCTCTGGCAGGGGGGTTGGACTGGATGATCTTTTGTTGTCCCTTCCAATCCCCAACCTTCTGTGATTCTGTGATTGGGGTCAGTCCCTCATCCCCTTCCAGCTCCAGGGAGTGCCAGGATGGTGCCCTGCCCCAGCACAGCACCTTCTCCTCTCAACCATCAGCATCTCCAGATGAAAAAAATCATACTACTGCTGCCTGACATAACGCTGTGCTTGCTCCTCAGCCCTGGGATATCATTAATTATAACAATAATAATAATAAAAAAATAAAATGAGAAGGGACAGTGACCACCTTGGGTCCTGGATGCGGCGTGACATCCCCGCTGAACACTGACAGCTCCATTAAAGGATCCTGACTGTCGTGGCTTCTAACTTTGCCAAATTTTAACTACTCAGACTGAAATATAACCCAAACCAGCTCGAGCCCGCCTGCACTTAATGCAAAGAGACATCATGTCTAATGGTGTCAAGATGAGTCTGCGAGGTAAACTTTTAATCTCTGAATGTGCTGTGACAGAAGGAAAAGGGGGGGGAAAACCCCCGCTCCTAACTTTCATTACACAAACTCCAGGCTTTTTTCAGCTGCTAACTTAATTTTTAAGGTGATTAGCAAAACTGTGCCTTAATTAGCAATAGATTTCCCATTTAACAGCTTTGCCTTATCTTCACCCCCTCTCCTTTCTTTTAAAAGTAACTTCCTAAGTTAAGGGGAAAAAAAAACCAAACCACAATTACCCAGGGCAGCTAAAATAATAAAGAATGTATCAGAACAAAGAACTAAATAATAAAACTGAGAAACAGCAAAAAAAGGCACAAAATTAATCATTTCTCCATATGCTCCATCGAACAGTTCAGAGAGATGGTATCTCTCCAAATTATTCCTTTTGTCAGAAGAAACAACACTTTTACAGATACATTCCCTGCTCAGCTGCATTTTGGAGCAACCATCCCTTACACTTCAAATCCCTCTTGAAAAGAGAGGTAGCGTGGTACCCGCCTGGTATTTAAACATCCTCAGCACAGAGCAAAGGTGATGTGTTGGCTTTAGTTCCTCTACAAACTCTTCTGCTTTGGTCCTTACAACAAGTGTAATTTAGTTGTAGGACCTTCACTCCCCTGCCACAAGGTCCTTGGAGCAGAGTGGTGAGTGACACACAGCACAGCGAGCCTGTTAAATCCACATATTGGGAAATCAACATCTCCACGCCATCAGCTGATGCCTGATTATGGGTAACTATCAAAAGTTGCACGACCCACACACAGCAAGCTAAATAATAATTTATATGTATATATATATATATATGTATATGCTAATACCTTATATCATGATTGAAGTGCTCCTTCAAGCTACTGTGAAAGCCACTATCTCATGTAACAGTCACGGCAAGAACCATAGTAGAAATATTACGTTGAATTACATGAAGGGGAGTTAAAAAACCACATAGAGAGGGGGGAAAAAAATCAGGAAATCAGCTCTCTCTTTGGGAACTTTTTACTTTTTCCACCGCAGTGGAATGTAGTATTTGTGATGTCTGCAGGTGGACACCAGCACTCCTTGTAGAGGATTGCCTTTCAGTTTGGATACATGGTTTTTTGAGCCAGCATTGTGCCCTCGTGGCCAGGAA
>NW_010308901.1:0-329 GCF_000700745.2 Antrostomus carolinensis
GTCAACAAAATAAAACCGTTACCGATGAGCGCAGCACAGCGCACTCCGCAAAGCACCGATCGCACCAGGGACCAGTCGTTGTTCCCTTCACCCTGAGGAAAACTTCCAACGGTGGCTCCTCTGGAAACAATAACAGTGCTACAGGGGTTTGTGGGGTTTTTTCTTTTAGCATCTTCTTGATGATGCAGATCTGTGCTCTGGCACTTATTGGAGCTTGCTGGAGCGTGTCCAGAGGAGGAATGGAGCTGGGGAAGGGTCTGGAGCACAAGTGTGCTGAGTTCCCTTGTGGCTGAGGGAACTGGGGGTGTTGAGCCTGGAGAAAAGGAGGC